>NC_060120.1:856092428-856394325 GCF_021461395.2 Schistocerca americana
GAAGTACGTATCATTTCTGGCGATCTTGTCATCTTTGACAGACCGAAAACTTCAGTGGTCCTATCGGGATTCGATCGTGTGATCTCTCGGTTTCTAGCCAAGCCCTTTACCACTACTTTTTAATTATTAATAATACTTGTTTACACTTTAGGATAGATACTGTTACTTCATACAGCTCTTACAGACACAGGAAACCAAACCATACAGCAACAGGTCAGTTGCTTACTTTTACGACTCATCTGGAATAAGGACCACAAAAATGTACCATAAGGTCTATGGCCAAACATTTGGACCCCGCGCAGCATTTCTATATGGCCACTACTCTAATAAATATTTTTAAGGAAAGTTACTGATGTCATCTTTAGTAATTTTAATGCATTGTCTGTAAGTACATAACAATATGGTTTTGAGAACATTCAATACGTTTCTGGAATGAACAAAAAAGTGAAGGCCATTGAAATTTTTAAGTACTCTTCTAGTATATTAATGACGCTTGCGAACTGTATAAAGAACAGATTCAGCTTTCATAAACAATAAAACAGAAAAAGAAGTCCTTTAACTCAGTGTGATATTTGTGAAACAGTTCATTACCTACACATTTGTTATGGAAGTTGTCACATTAAATGGTAAAGGTGCCCCCATCTTTCACATACCTACTTGAATTCCACTTCTCTCGGAGTATAATAAAAGTCATTTCAAGATCGTCCATATCGTTATGCGTCAGAGTACTATTAATTTATTTTCACAGTCGAAGTTCGGCACCATCCGATGAGTCCGATGGTTGGTCTGCTCAGTGTTTTGCTCGCCAGTCTTTTCGTGCAGCTGATACATTTCTTTCACGTGCATCACAGAGGTTGATGCAATTGTATTGCCATTATTTTCCCTTTTATGTTTTTTTATAATATTCGCGTTTAGAATTTGGATGTCTCGTCTTTCTTCGCAGATTGTCGTATCTGTTTTGAGCAAGACACTGTTGTCGGTTTGTTTTTGTACAATGAAAATTTGGAATTTTTTTGGAAATTTGTGGTAAGTTCTTATGGAACCAAATTGCTGAGGTCATCGGTCCCTAGGTTTACACACTACTTAATCTAACTTAAACTAACTTACGCTAAGCACAACACACACACACATGCCCGAGGGAGGACTCGAACCTCCGACGGGGTGAGCCGTGCAAACCGTGGCAAGGCCCCTAGACCTCGCGGCTACAAAGCGCGGAAAAGATTTTGATGACTTTCGCAGTGTAGAAGAGCTTTGGTATCGCTTCTACTTCTCACGGATATTGCAAGCATGATGCCTCCATCGGCTATAGATTCGACGTTGCCTTTGTTTTCTACATGTCCAGAAAAGGTAGTTTCACTGTCTTTTATTGTTCTTTGGAGTTGGTTGCTGGCATCTCCATATCCTCTTCTACTTCCACAGGCGCATTGTGACGTTCCAGATCCTGTACATTGGCAGTGGCGATTGAGTTACTTCGATTGTCTACTACGCCGTTCTCCATTCCGTTCCGTTGCCCTGTCGCGGCAGTTTCATTAAAGCTTACTGCCATCTACACATCCTCTTCAACTTCCATAGGCTCGTTCTGGAGTTCCTCATCATGTTTGTGTTTTCAATGACGCTGATATCATCCTCAGCGATTGATTCACTCTCCACTCGGTTCCCTTGCTGGCCGTAGACGGGCTCTAAAACTTCCTCACCCACGTTTCCCCCAGAGCAAGATTCTGGTGCACCCAAAGCGGGGTCATTCCACCCTGACAAAACTGTTGCTCCTGGCTTACTTTTTTCCACACTCAATAGTACAGGGCGTCTACGGTCACAAGTTTTCCTCGGGAGTTCAGCAGAATTGCATACGAAGCATGTACAGGACTTGTTTTCACAAACAACACGACTCTATTACCACATACACTCACATAAGGGGTTATGTGTTTTGTAATTTTACTTTAGCTGTTCGATTTCCACTGAATATATCATGCCAAAAGTTTTCTTGCCACACTCCTTCTCTGATACTATAAACTGTCCCATAGAAACTGGTAGCATGTCTGTGAACTTTTCGAGCAGCACTTTGAACAGTAAATTGCAGACTATCACAGATCACTAGCCATGACCTCTATATGTTATTGAAACTATGCTGACAAAACTATAGTTATGCTGAAATTTTAACGCTACCATGGCGGTTTGTGACTAATTGCTCCAAACGTCGTTAGTTGCACATATTACGCTGTTCGCAGCACTCTCAGTCTGAATGCCTAACATTAACGCGTCCGCCGCTGTGGGCGTGTATGCACGGTCCTCAGGTGTGGTGGACGTGTACATGGGTGCAGCTGGAGTTTTCCTACAGTGCTATGGACATATGAATACGTCCTGAGCTGCCGAAGTGTCACTGCTGCAGAGCAGTTACGCCCATATCTCGGTGAAAGATAGTTTCAGCTATCCATCATATAACATATGTGCCAAATTGCGCGCTATCATTTGCAAAAGTACCTCGTCTCGATATGCCCAATCGTTTATGAGGTATGATTATTCTGACCAAATGATTCACGATGTGCGAGGACGTGAAAGGGCGCGTCGCGCGCGACCGATCTTCAGATATAGATCCCAGTAACTCGATAAATAATGAAATATCCTTCTGCTATCAATATTAAATAAAATTTCTATAATTTATGTACATTTTATTCACTGCAATGCATGAGCTAAAATTAGCTATGCGCAAACTTTACGCAATGCGTTTTTACCTGCGCAGAACCTTTAATATTTCGCGCAATGTTTTAGTTAATTTGACGTATAATAGTAAGTGTGGCACATAACGAAATGAAATTGATTTCTTTATCAAGGGAAGATGTCAGACTGTAAGATGTGCTAAAATACTATTTTTTCACCCAATAGTTATCTTAAAAAGGGATGGTAAGTATTTCATAACAGGCAGTAAGTGCGCATGGATGAAACTGAGTGCCTCACTTCCTACCGTTCTTGGGTCATAAAACCCAATGACTAGAGAATGAAACGAGGTAGCGTTGTGCTCTAAGTTTTAAATAAAATTTAGATACTTTACACACGTTTCATTCACTACAATTTATTAGCTAAAATTAATCGCACGCACAGTTGTCACCTCGGCGATTATTTTCAAATTTCGCGCAATGTTTTACTAAATGTGATACAAAGCAGTAAGTACCACGGATAACAAAAAGAAAATCAACATTTTATCGATTGAAGATACAAGAGTGCAAGATGTGCAAAAACATTTTTTTTTTACCAAGTGGTTTTAGAACAGACGGATGGTAAGTATTTCAGATACTGGCTTGTAAGGCGTATCCAAGAGCAGATAGACACTCAAATCACAATATAGTAGTAGTGATGAAGAGTAGAAAGAAGTGGGATACAGAAGGACAAGGGAATGGCGAGATACTCTTGAAGCTCTCGAAGGCTATAGGTAGAGCAATATAGCTCAGAAGGCAGCATAGTTGAAGAGGAATGGACATCTCAAAAAGGGAAATCATAGAAGATGGAAGGAAAAACAAAGGTACAAAGTAGGTAACTGCGAAGAAACCATGGGTAACAGAGGAAATACTTCAGTTGATCGATGAAACAAGAAAGTACAAAAACGTCCAGGGAAATTTAGCAGTATGGAAATACAAGCCGCTGAGCAATGAAATAAATAGGAAGTGCATGGAAGCTGAGACGAAATGGCTGCAAGAAAAATGTGAATAAACCGAAAAGAAATGATCATTGGAAGGACAGACTGAGCATACAGGAAAGTCAAAGCAACCTTCACTGACAATAAAAGAAAGGGTGGTAACATTAAGAGAGAAACGGGAACTCTACTGTTAAATGCAGAGAAAATAGCGGATAGGTGGAAATAATACATTCAAAGCCTCTATGAGGACGAAGATACATCTGATGAGATAGAAGAAGAAACAGAAGTCGATTTAGGAGAGCTAGGGGACCCAGTATTAGAATCAGAATTTAAAGGAGCTTTGGAGAACTTAAGCTCAAATAAGGCAGAAGGGATTGATGACATTCCCTCATAATTTCTAAACGCACTGCGTGAAATGGCAACAAATGTGTGTTAAATGAATGAGTATGGCGATATACCATCCGGTTTTCGCAAAAATGTCATCCACTTAATTCCAAAGACTGTAAGAGCTGACAAGTGCGAGAATCATCGCAAAATCAGCTTAACAGCTCGTGCAGACAAGTTGATGACAAGAATAATATACAGATGAATGGAGAAGAAAATTGAGGATGTGCTACGGGACGATGAGCTTGGCTTTAGGAAAGGTAAAGTCACGAGAGAGGCAATTCTGACGTTGAGGTTGATAATTATGAATTCCATTGAAATGGAAATAAGACTAGAAAAATTAAGATATGTTCATAGCATTTGTCGATCTGGAAAAAGGGTTCGATAATGTAAAATGGTGCAAGATGTTCTGAGAAAAATAGGGGTAAGCTATGGGTAAGGAAGGGTAATATACAATATGTGCAAGACCCAAGAGGGAATAATTAGAATGGACGACCAAGAACGAAGTGCTCGGATTAAAAAGATGTAAGATATGGCTTTAGTCTTTCGCCCCTACTGTTCAATCTGTACATTGAATAAGCAATTATGGAAATGAAAGAAAGGTTCGTGAGTGGAATTAATAATCAAGGTGAAAGGATATCAATGATACAATTGCTGATGACGTTACTATTCTGAGGGAAAGTGAAGAAGAATTAGATGATCTGCTGAATAGAATGAACAGTCTAATGAGTACAGAGTATGGACTGAGAGTAAATCGAAGAAAGACGAAAGTAATGAGAAGTAACAGAAATGAGAACAACGAGAAACTTAACATTAGAATTGATGGTCACAAAGTACATGAAGTTAAGGAATTCTGCCACCTAGGGATTAAAATAACCAATGATGGAGAGAGCAAGAAGTAGATCAAAATCAGACTATCAATGGCAAAAAGGGCATTCCTAGCCAAAAGAAGTCTACTAGTATCAAACATAGGCGTTAATTTCAAGACGAAATTTCTGAGAACGTAAGTCTGGAGTACAGTATTGTATAGTAGTGAAACATGGACTATGAGAAAACCGGACCAGAAGAGAATCGAAGTATTTGACATGTGGTGCTGCAGACGAATGTTGAAAATTAGTTGGACTAATAAGTTTAGGAAGGAGGTGGTTCTGCGCAGAATCGATAAGGAACATGTGAAAACATGGATAAGGAGAAGGGACAGGATAATAAGACTTCTGTTAAGACATGAGGGAATGACTTCCATGGTACTAGATTGAGCTGTAGAGAGCAAAAACTGTGGAGGAAAACAGAGATTGGAATACATCCAGCAAATAATTGAGGTCGTACGTTGCAAGTGCTACTCTGAAAATTGAAAATTTGTGGTAAGTTTCTGTGGGACCAAACTGCTGAGGTCATCGGTCCCTAAACTTACACGCTACTTAATCTAACATAAACTTACTTTGAGGACAACATACACACCCAAACCCGAGGGAGGACTCGAACTTGGGACGGGGGTAGCCACGCGAACCGTGGCAAGAAGCCTAAGACCGCATGGCTACCCCTTGCGGCATGTGCTACTCTGAGATGAAGATGTTGGCACAGGAGAGGAATTCGTGGTGGGCCGCATCAAACCAAACTGATGACCGCCCCCCCCCCCCCAAAAAAAAAGAGGATTTCATATCGGCCGTGTCTCTCCACAGGCACCAGCATTTGGCGAGGAGTACAGCCATAACAAAAGCTGCCTCAGCACGGAACGCCAAGAGCACGTCTGTAGCAGCGAAAGGTTTAAGCTTTCATTTACAAACAGCGGGAGAGAGAGACCGTTCGCTGATTCATTCACAACTAAAATTCAGGGTTTCTCCCCTCGATAAAAGACGTTACTGACAGTCGAGCTGATAAGTCCGTGAAGCACAAAAGGCGCTCCGCAGTAAAGAAGTGCCCCGCTGCACACAGCCGCAATGTACTTCAGCAAGCCACTGCGGCAAAAACACCGTCGACCGCCAGAGCACCACGCCCGCCTAGTATATACAGTGTTCTACATTACAGTTGAGAACTACTTTAACTGAACGTCTTTGAACATATGGCATGTTTAATTTTTAGGTTTTATACATCAGTTCTTTGACTCTATTTTTATAACGGATATTTTAAAAAATGAAGTTTTCTCATGGTCACCAATGAAGCAAATCTCCCAGTTCATACATATCACATAGCACTGGAGTTTCTTTTTTTAAATTAGTGTCGATTATTTTCCCTTTGTACAACAAAATAACCTCTCTCAGGTGCGACTGCATTACGAGGTCTAATAGCTTCAAGGAATATTTAAGGATGGCTCACACAAATATACTGCAACCAAGCTCCTTCTGCTTTTTCACAGTTTACCACTACTGAACTGAAGCCTGTCTGCTGCCTTACCTGCTGTAATCTCTTTGTAATCATGCTATTCAATATACCTATACCCAGTTCTTTGTATTATCTGATTCCAGTTGTGACTTATTGACAGTATACTACATTTTTCCTTTTTCTGATGTCCACAATTTCATATTTCTGAATATGTATTCAGGTTAGTAATTTCTGCATCACGTTGGAATCTGACAATTATTGTATATCCTTTTTACGTTATACATTATTATAAGTAACTGAATAATCTAGAAATTGACAGCAATGGTCTCAACATGTTTCTCTAGCACATGTTGCAAGTAGTCTATTAATAAAGGTGAATGTCCTGCCAGGGTGAAATAAATGAAACATATCTCTTACTATGAGAGGAGAAACCACGTCAGCTGTTACTTGATTCTGTTAATGATTCGCCTGCTGCTGTGGCCGAGCTATTCTAGGCGCGTCAGTCCGGAACCGCGCTGCTGCTACGGTCGTAGGTTCGAATCCTGCCTCGGGCATGGATGTGTGTTATGTCCTTAAGTTAGTTAGGTTTAAGTAGATCTAAGTCTAGGGGACTGATCACCTCAGATGTCAAGTCCCATAGTGCTTAGAGCCATTTGAATCATTTTTGTTAATGATTCAATACAAGGGTCGCCAGATGCCTGAGCATGGACCAGTATTAGAAAAACAGGACTTAAGCCGCCTTACGGTCACTGAAATAAATCCATCGTGAAGGTTAAAAATTTGAGCCCGACGGGCAATCGAACGCAGATACTCCGCATCTCTAGAATGGTGGCCTTAACCGCCTTTTTTTGTTATTAACGAACCCAGGATCTCGTGATTACTTTTATATTTTCATAGTTTGATCAGGATTCGAAACTGGGTCTCCTTCTTACTTAAAAAAAGCAGGGAATCGTTCCTGGAGCAAAGTGGGCAGAGTTCATTAACCGATGCCTGGCCACGACGTCTCCGTCGACAAACGGGAAAATGTAGGCGTGGCAAATGGCCGCAGGAGAGTATTCATTTATTTTATTCATTTATTTACTGCCAAAAATAAAACCGCCTTTTCCATGACATGTCCCTGTTGCCAAGATTTTAGAACAAGAAGAAGAAGAAGAAGGGATACGCACTGCTTGCATGAATGAAAAAAAAAGTAACACTTATGGATTACGCACATGCAGCGTCGATACTCCACGGACGCACAATCCCATCTTCGTGTTATGTTCTCTCGTAATGTCGTGTACGTAGCTTTATCTGCTCAATCTCCTACGTGAGAATGTATCAAGTTTCTCTCATCCCATGAGTGATCTAGTTACGAGGCGGATCGTGGAAGATGCTCAGCAAGAAATTCAAGAAGTATTGACTGTACTTAGGATTCTTCACAGCAGCACAATGAAGATCGGTTAAAAAGTTCCAAAAATCCATGCGTTCTGCGACACCACATCAAACAAACAACGAATCGCGTGGCTTCTGACCACATGACGGTGTTGTGTTTCGTTCTCGGGTAATGAACAGCTTCTGGACAGAGGAGGTAACGTGAATTGACATAAGCGGGCGACGTCCGTATTAAGAGAGCCAAAATTTGACGCATGAAATACCACATCCTGAACGTTGCAGTTCACACATAAAGACGAATCGGAAAGATGGATCCTTTGGTTTCTCTCTCGAGTAACCTGTTTTTTTTTTTTTTTTTTTTCACCGTCCCGTACAAAGTGTAACATAAGTCTGAACCTAGCGTCACTGCGTTGAGAGTGCGCCATACGTCTTCCAATGCTCGACAGCATGTATCAGTTCGACGACATTGGGCAACCAAGGGAGAAGTAGGGTACGATAGATGTCACTGACCGTTGGTAAGCGAGAGACAGGGAGAAGGTAGCTACAAGACAGATAAAATCTCTCAAAGTACGAAATGGGCACCTGTATCTCAGTAAGAGCCACCGGAGGGTTAAGGAAAGAGGGTGCCAGACCCTCCATCGGTAAGCCCGTAAGGTTGGTGGACCATAGCCGCCAAAGCTTGAGGTGCATACCGACGTGTAGGGACAGTGCTCAATCATGAACACTGATAAAGCCAAGTCCGCAGCGTTCTTTAGGAAGATTGAAGGAGAAATAACGAAACTTTAATATCATTCCCTCGCTGACACCCGTTGTCCTCCGATTGTAATGGTACAGTTGTCAGCAGCGTGGTCTGTAAATGCTGCTGGCCACAGCTCGGTTGCTGACAGAGCAGGAAGTAAATATCCTGTCAGGTCTGCTAGACGAAACTTCGTGACATGGGTGAACCCCGGTCTATCAGCATAGATGAGTCCCAAGAGTCTACCAAACCGAACTCGCGAGTGACAGCGCAGAGTGCTGGACATGGAGAATATGGTGAGGAATTTGGTCCTTATGAGATTGTTTACACTTAAGATCGCCCCCGATCACCATATCATCTACCGTGCCTTGGCTTAATTGCATTAATTACTCAATAAAGAATAGTGATCATTCATGCCTCTTGCTGGCACCGGACGGTGTGTAAAGATTGACGAGGAGTACTCTGAACCATACGCGCTGTGCCCCTTCCTCGTCGTGTTGATGCTGTCCGACACGGCGTGTAGGTCGACAGCGTCTTGTATTGTAGTGTGCATATTTTTTTTTTTTTGAGGTCTACCACCCTGGTTCTAGTGTTTCCTTCGGCCTTGGGTGTTTTCTGAAGACGTAGTGCTGTCTGTCTCTTCGCCCTTGCCTAAATAGTCCGTCGTTGTAGCGGTGATCGGACGTTAAGTGGATTGGTTAGTCGGTCTGTCGGAGCTTAAGCTGCCCCTAGTTTGAGTTGTCATCCTGTTATTTGAGTACAGCTCTAGGCTGTCTGTCTCACCTTACCTTATGTTTGAGTTACCTTGCCAGGCCGACCCTTGGAACACTTGCTGAAAGCGGCTTGTCCTGATTCCTTAGATTGTGATGTTTGTTTTAAGGATATTTGTAATTTTCTAATTATGGTTTGTGGCCTTCAGCCGAGCAATAATATCACTTCTTTCATAATAAGGCCTTCAGCAGTGTTAGAACATTTTTTTTCTTTAAAGCAAACTTGTTTTAAAAGCAAGGTAGTTGTTGAGAAGTGTGCTATGTGGAATTCTTTTTTTCTGACTTCTAATTCAGGCCTTCAGCCGTTTCTTATTTGAGGTTATTGTTGGTGGCCATCGGCACTAAAATTGTGGAATAGTTTTCCGCGATAAGGCCGTCAGCCGTCATACAGTCAATTGTGTTTTTTAAAAAGATTGAAAACTTTAATTTCTTTAAATAATGTTTACGTATTTGTTGTGCAACTGAGAGTAACTGATTACGGCCCCATCTACAATCGTAACCTTATCCTGCCCCATCCTGAGAAACCAGCGCTCATGTGTGCCACGTATCAATGACAACTTCGCACGCGACCGGATGGTACCGATGTTGATGGTCGCGAAACGAAATGGTTGTCGTTCGCCCTCTAAGGCATTGGCAGTGATGACGACTTTTGTCACCCCAACGTCACCCTGTTGTCTCTGTTATCATGCTGCCCACAGGAATTGGGGGGTGGGGGAAAGAGTGTGTATTTCCCCTCTTTCGCGACGGCTGTACCCATCAGAGAAGTCGTCTTCCACGTCGTCCGCCCACAAGTCACTGGTGAGAGGCTGCCATTGTGTTACAACGGCTACCAAAGACGCCCTTGTCGTGGTTCCTCGCAAATGCGACGGTCTTCCCCCTCCAACTCCGAACGGGTATCTAGGATAGGAAGAATCCATCTTCTCAGTTCCTAAAAGTGGGAGAAGCATCAGTCGATGCCTTGGTTACAGGTGCATCCAAGACACAGACGCAATCAGTACGATACACACAATCGCAAGAAACTAGTCAGACGACGCCCGTCGGAGTAGGGGACGAGCATTCCATCCGTCTGTGTCAGAATGGAATGTGTGTTTGTGTGTGTAGATCCGACTCCTCTGTGCCTTCCGAGAGGAAAGCGTGGCTTGGCACTACTCGTGGATCGATATACTTCTGCTCTATGTACTGTGGCAATTGCTCTTCAGGATTATCTGGTGACTGCGGCGAGCGGGTGGTATGTGCCTCGACAATAACGTGTCCGTCTGTCTGCGGTGGTAACCCGTCTCGATCCCCACCACATGACATCGTAGGTGCCGTCACATACGCATAAGTAATTGATAGAATCGAAAGAGGAACATGTTGAACAGCTTTGTCTGATGGGTGATTACCGAATATGACACCCCTGTACACATCCTGAGCGTGTAAGCGGTTGTCCATCGTACTGAATCGGCTTATACATCAAAAAGTAGCTCGAAAACCTCACGCATAGGCCTTACTCCTAGGCCTGCATGTTCAATGGTAGCAGCGCCGATAGATCCATCTGAGTTCCTTAACTGGAGCTTTCCGGCAGCACTGGTAACCACGTCCGTGCACACTTCTTCGTTAATCATCTTAACATTGACGACACAGGCCGTGTTTGAAAAGTTAATACCAATGATGTCCTGTGGATCCAGATGCAGTTCCTCATGCAAGACGTTTTCTGTTTCATATGCTCGCAGTCGTGGTTATTGTGCTCGGAACGCAATCTTGATAGTGTTCTTCCCATAGGAGTTCGCCATGTTGCTTCAGTGAACTTGTAGTAAGTGACTCGCTCTCGCGGGAAGTAAACAAACTCACTTCCGCCACTGGGTCAGCCGGACACTAGGAACACGTTCTCGCCGCTCCGTCACTGACGGCCAACGGTCTCGTCCATCCGAACGCGCTTCAGAGAGCACCAAAATTGTCAGCCTGTCACACGTACGTAGTCTCCCCTTCCCATAGGTCCACTGCTCGTAGCAATCTTTAAGTCCCGCAAGGTTTCAGAAGATACCTTGCGTCGTCACTGAAAGTACCTACAGCCGTCTTGTATCACATATTTATTGAAATATGGTCTACGTCCGTAAAGACGACTTGCATCACGAAATTTTCTTTCTCATGAGAAACAATGTTCCTCACATGTAAGTGTTGCTGGTGGCCTTGGTTAAACTATATTAAAGTGACGTGGGGTTAAGCAACTACTGAAATGACATCAATAGGAATTCGATTACTGCAAATTTATTTCACAAAGATTTACACACACGAGGAACAATAAACAGGAAGAAAGTCTTCATACAAAATAACAAGAAACACAAGTATTAAACTGTCGCAGATACAAGAAATACACGTACCTGGCCCCTCAAGGTATTGGGAAACACTGTACAAATGAGGCGTTACCCCCAGAAATCACGACTGAATTGACTTCAAATGATGTGCAAATAATTGACCGTGATACTAAAGGGAGGTTAGACACGCACCAGAATTACTACGTGCACTGGTCAGGTTAAGTAGTAAATCATGGTAATTTAAAGATTCACTGCAACAAACACTGCCGTGCGGAGTGGATGCGTGGTTTGAGGCGCAATATCACGGATTGCGTGGCCCCTCCCGCCGGATGTTCGGTCCTCCCCAGGGCATGGGTGTGTTTGTTGTTCTTAGCATAAGTTAGTTTAAGTAGTGTGTAAGTCTAGGGACCGATGGCCTCAGCAATTTGATCCCTTAGGAATACACACACATTTGAACATTTTGCAACAAACAATGAGTCCCAAATCGTGAAATAACTGAAATGATAAAACTCATGGCTGTGGCTGTAAAAGCCGGCCGCGGTGGCCGAGCGGTTCTAGGCGCTTCAGTCCGGAACCACGAGGATGCTACGGTCGCAGGTTCGACTCCTGCCTCGGGCATGGATGTGTGTGACGTCCTTAGGTTTAAGTAGTTCTAAGTCTAGGGGACTGATGACCTCCGATGTTAAGTCCCATAGTGCCTAGAGCCATTTGAACCATTTTTATGACTGTAAAATAACTCTGACTTAATGGAAAGGCTGATAAGCTTCGTACAATGCTATTCCTGATACTGCAGTGAGAACACCTGCTATTCCGCTGCCGTCTCGGATTTCGAACGAACACCAACAGCTCTGCATTGACCTCCGAACTAGATAGCTGCTCTTCTCCACCGTTCTCTGAGACAGCGGGGTGTCTGTTCTGATCTTTAAAATTGAAAGCACTCTCATTCGGTCTCCAAAACCGAAAGCACCCCGCATTTTTAGTTTCTCTAGTTCTGCAACTCATCAAAACGATTCCGCCAAAAACCCACGTCAGATAACCAGAGGTCATATTTATTTGTTGACCTATCGGAAGCAAGCAAATTTTCCACACGACATCCCTGCTGGCGTCTTATGAGCCTCAGAAAAACCTACGCCACATGAGCTGCTCTTATTTCGGCATTAGCCTATGGGACCTGAAGAAATGAGCTTATCTTCCCCTATCATTCTGACTATTTTCGCAAGCACCTTAACTGAACCACTCAAGTTCTCATAGTTCTTTTAAACCTCTGCGACATCGCAGAGTGTAGCGAGGGCGTAGTTTTCTTCTTAATCAGTACAGTGTCAAATCTCGATTGGCGCCACGAAGTCGCTTTGCGCCATAAGAGATAGTCAAATTCTGAGATGTCTCGTTACTGGTGGAGCCTTCGAGTCTGCAAGAGGCGTACCTCCGCCGTCAATCACAAGGCTGTCGGCCACGGCATATTCCACTAAAATCCTGACTTGACGAGGCTCCGGCAAGTTTGGAAATCGGCTACCCAAGGCAGGGTCTCCATAATTAAAATTCCAGTTCCTAAATGCTGTAGAAAGAGAATCACTGCTCAGAATGATGTGAAATTTGAACAGTATGGCCGTGCGCATTAGTCGGGCGGTCTGAGGTGCCTTGCTACACTCCGCGCGGCTCCCCGTGTAGGAGGTTCGATCCTCCATCAGGCATTGGTGTGTTTTGTCCTTAGCGTAAGTTAGTTTCAGTTCGATTAAGTAATGTGTAAGCCTAGGGGCTGATGAGCTCAGCAGTTTGGTCTCTTAGGAACTTACCACAAATTTCCGAAAAATGAACAGTAAATTGCTGACGCAGAGAGAAGAGTCATGGAACAAAATAAAAGTAAAATAAAATGAAAAATAAAATAAAATAAAACTTAACGAAAATTTTACCAATACATGGCACTGTAAGTGTCTGAACGTAAATGTTATCCGCTACAAGTGACAGGTGAGTCGCAATACGATGGCTATGGTTTGAGTTGCATATTACACCGTCCATAGTTCACTGGGCATTACTGGATAAACTGCCACGCGGAGTGGCCACGCGCTTTGAGAGGTCTTGCACGGATTGCGTTGCCACTCCCACCGAAGGTTCGAGTCCTCCCTCGGACATAGGTATGTGTGTTGCCTTTAGCATAAGATAGTTTAAGTAGTATGTAAGTCTAGGAACCGATGACCTCAGCTGTTTGGTCCGTTAGAAATTCACATGCACACACTGCCTAATTTCGGCAGTCAACAGTTGCGGCAGTCCATCCACTACGCTCGGTCGTACTAGGTCGGATGGAAAAATCGAATTTTTACTGCACTGAGGCCAAACACCGTATACAAAGCAAGATGACATCGATGTATAATCATTGCGAGATTGGTGAAAGACGTGCTCTACACCGTTTCCTGACACAGTTTGAAATTGAGAAACAATACGATTCACAACAGATCGGAGCGTCTTGGGAGTCATGCTGAGAATGGGTTGCGCAGTGCGTACCTTTAGTTCAGCTACGTTCGGAACTGGAGCAGAAAACATGACATCTTACAGATAATCATACAGGCAGAAGTCAAATGAACTAAGACCTGTTGATACGGACAGCCAGGTTCCAGGTAAATAAGTGGCTGTGCGTATTGCGAACGTGTGCCGTCTTGTATAAATATGATATTACTCACACATCGATGCTGTGAAAGGTTTAAAAGCCGTTGGTGCACAAGACTCTCGTAGCGTTTACAAGTGACCGTACAGGTAACAGGATCAGCAGGTCTCATCTCCTAGAAAAAATACAACCCTGTTATAAATGATGCAGTCCATTCGCAACACCCAGTGAAGTAGTATCGGTTAACGTGCGTGCGGATTTGCCGTTGCCCTCATCCTGAAATTCTGCGTATTGTCACGTCCACGTCTATGGTCATACGTTGTCCACTTCCATGTGAGCAAGAAATTCCACAGAGAACTTTTGTCTTGCTAGCAAGCCAGCAGGAAGCAACTCATGAACATAGATGGTTTTCTGTGGATAGCAATGCAGGACGTTTCGTCGGATTTTATGCACAATGCTAGCAGGCATGTATAGCGTTTGGGCAATTTCCTATGCCCTGCAGGTTTACACATCACCGTTCGACTGTTACTACAATGTTTTGGGCACATCTTCGACAGAGGTCGGATCAGCTGTCTTTTTCCCTCTGTCACAATGCAAGTTTTTTCTACATCTGTCGATGACCCAGGATAATAAGAGGAGGACGTCCTACCAATATATCCAGAGTTACTTTTATTTCGTTTCAACCTTTCGATAACAAGCATTGATGTGATGACGAGTCAGAAGTTGTGTTGTAACACGACACAAAGTATCCACCTGTTTGCCATGACTTACGGCTTGTAGGATGTCAAGGGAGAAATGCGCAACTTAATTTCCCGTGACCACTGTATGCGGAATCTGTGTTGGTTGATGTGCTCGACGTAATTCTGATCGAGATACTTCATTACTTTGAGTTCGAGTGCATTACCGCAAGTAGTATATAACAAAGGCAACAATTGGATTCGTGAGAGAGCAGTATTAGCACCACAAGACGAAAGAGCTGGAGTCGTTCACAGATTACCGAAACAAATGTAGCTCTACTAATAGTATTTTGCAGGAAGACGAATTGCCAATTATCTAGCAGGAATTGAATCCGTTATGGCCTGAAGCCTTACCATCACAAGACTAAATATCAAAGTCAGAATGCTAATTTCGTTACTGTGAAAATTACGCCAGTGGGAACTGCAGAAACGCACCCTGCATAAAATTATTCTCGGAAACAGTATGCAAACGGGTTGGAAGTGATGTGCCTACAAGTATAGCTAAGATTCTAACTCACTGAGTTTCTTACTGCTCATCCGAGACAACTACAACTTCAAAATAAACAGTGGCAGAGAAACATTGAGTAATAGTCCTTTAATAACCACTGTCTCATCACAGGAATAATTAACACCAGACATAAACAGTCTACCTCTATAGAAAATCTCGGAGATGAAGCGAGGTAGCGTCAAAACGTGCTATTAATATAACAAACTTCGACCTCCGTTGTACTAGTTACCAACTTATAATTACAGTCTTAAGCTATAATGCAGACCGGAAACTTGAATAATTTATTGATTAGTCGCTTATGAACTCTAATAACTGAAGACGGAAATTGTAATTATGGGTACTACTGTTCCAGCATAATACAAGCAGGCTATTTTCATGGGTTATGAACGACGCGAGTGAAAAAGAAATTATGAGTGAATATTAAGGTGTAGCTCGTCATCGGCTACGAAGTCATTGGAATCAAAGCACTCGGATGTGAACTTAACGATGGAATAGTACTAGCATCTGCAGATCACATTCCGTTTCACCATATTTTAGTGCTCTATTATGTTAGAGGCGGAGCACCACGGGGAACGAACCTGGCCTCTCTAGTGTCTGAAGAGTGACAAGCTGTAATGTTTCTAATTTATTTCGGGGTCTCACTGAGCTATCATGCAAGATGTGAGGCAAAAATGATTACCTTGTTCGTCGAACAGAACAACGTGTCATTTTCTTAAATGTCTTTAGAATTTTGTAATACTTTTAATGTACGCATATATTAAAATCTTTTGTCTTACTCCCTAGTACACTTACTAGTTTATAAAACTTCCAATAGTTTCTAATGATTATTGTTTGGGTTTAGTATATTTTTGTACATGAACTATACGGTGAATCTAAAACGTGTTTTTTCACTAATTTTTATTCGACAGTCACCCGGTATTGTGGATTTTGCACACTGAATCTATACGTGAGATAAATGTTTTGCGTCATTTACAGTTTTGTTGCAATGTCACTGCATTATGGACAAGATAATTATCAAAATACAGTCGAATGGGTTGTAAAATAGTTTAATTTAGCATTATGAATAAACATTTCCTGAAACATAAACATGAAAACGTTTCGTTATCACTCAGCCATTATATGTCCATTGGTTTACGCTTCTCTCTCTCTCTCTCTCTCTCTCTCTCTCTCTCTCTCTCTCTCTCTCTCTCTCACCCCCTCCCCCTCCCTCTCTCCCTCCCTCTCTCTGTCTCCTTCCCCTACTTCCAACATCTCATATAGCTTTTTCTCCGATGAACTTTACGTCTCTGTGAAGAGACCAACACTATTATCCTGTCATACTGGTATTAGAGATGCCCTGATATAGTCTTTATATCTGTTTGCTGTCTTGATGAAAGCTGTCGTCTTCTTGTATGATGTCATCTGTTTTTCATTGACAAATATCAGCGTGTCTGTTCCAAAAGCTACTCCTCAGGCATATTCAACTATCCTAAGTAACTAACCATAAACGGCGTGTTAGCTATTATTTTTAAATTTGTCTCCTGGCAGGTTTGGTGCAACACTTCACGACTTCCTCTCCAGTTTCGACCTCTTCAGCTCAGGGTAACAACTGCACACACCTTCGACAATTTATTTGTCACATGTATTTCAATATCTGTCTTCCCGTACAGATGTTGACCTCTACAGCTCCCTCCAGCACCATATAACTTCTTTGTTGTTGTCTTAACACATAATTTTGTCTCTCTTCTTATCAGTGTTATCCGTATGTTCCTTAAGTCGCTGATTCTGCGGAGGACTTCCTCATTTCATATCTTCCCGATCCACCTAATTTCCAAAAACCTTCTGTAGCACAAGTATGAAACGCACGATTTTCTTCAGTCCCGGTTTTGCTACAGTCAGTGATTAACTTCCATGCAATGGTATGTTCCAAACACGCGTTCTCAGAAGCACTTCCTCAAATTAAGGTCTATGCCAAGTATCAGCAGATTTATTTTGGCCAAGAATATCCTCTTGACCCGAAATAGTCAGCTTTTTATATACTCCGTCCTTCGTCCGTCGTTTGCTATTTTGCATGCAAGGTACCAGAATTCCTTCATCTGTTTCTTCGTACGCACTTTGATGCTGAGTTTGTCGTGACTCTCTTTTCTGCTCCTCTTCATTTCTTTCTTCTTTCTTCCGCTTACTCTCAATGCATATCCCTGTAACTCATCCTGACCTTCATTGAGGATAGCAAATTCATCAGAGGATTTTTTATCACACTCCTGAAGCTTTCTGTTTACATCCGCCGGCCGAAGAGGCCATGCGGTTAAAGGCGCTGCAGTCTGGAACCGCTAGACCGCTGCGGTCGCAGGTTCGAATCCTGCCTCGGGCATGGATATTTGTGATGTCCTTAGGTTATTTAGGTTTAACTAGTTCTAAGTTCTAGGGGACTAATGACCTCAGCAGTTGAGTCCCATAGTGCTCAGAGCCATTTGAACCATTTTTTTGTTTACATCCTCGTAGTTTTCGCACATACTGTGTATTACCCGTCTTTTCCTGTAGCTTATATCTTCATTTTCTTTTTTTCTTTCTTTTTTACCTTACTACTTCTGAGTACCTTCTGAAGTCAAACTTATCGTCATGTAATATAATTTCTATTTTCTTTTCCAGTCTTTCGAAAAACTAGGAACTTCGTTCGTCATCTGTTACCGTGAATGTCCCACTTACTTGTCCTTGCTATTTACTGGATTGTGCAGATGATATTTCTCGGGAATTGTGATGGTAAGGCTCCAGTTTCATAGACTGTGTGTACCAACATAGTCGTTTGATTCCAATTTCTCACAATGACTTCATAAATTCTTAAAGAATGTTATTGATGCCTCATGCCTCATCACAGCTCAATTAAACCCAGTTAAACTCTAGTATTAGGTCAACTGTGCCTTTCATATCGTGTCCCATTTACTCTTCGCATTTTGATATTGAGTTTTGTTTGACTTCATCAGACAAATCTTTCCCATAGTAGCAGTCTTCATTGTACTCTTTCCACCATTCAATTAGCTCTTCGTCGTGCGGTAGCGTTCTCGCTTCCCGCATCCGGGTTCCCGGGTTCGATTCCCGGCGGGGTCAGGGATTTTCTCTGCCTCGTGATGACTGGGTGTTGTGTGATGTCCTTAGGTTAGTTAGATTTAAGCAGATCCAAGTTCTAGGGGACTGATGACCATAGATGTTAAGTCCCATAGTGCTCCGAGCCATAAATGAGCTCTTCTGCGTTTAATAGTGGAACTACTTTGCTTTTAAATTCATTGTAAGCTCTTTTCACTTTTCTGTATGCTCTTTTTTCCAACGACCATTATTTCGATTTATTCGCATTATTCCGCTAGACATTTCGCTTTAGCTTCCCTCCACTTATTATTTGTTTCATTTCTAAGTGATCTATGCTGCTGTATTCCAGTCATTTCCCGAGTATTTTACTAAACTTGCTTCGTTCGTCGAGCAAATGACTGTACCCAAGGTTTCTTCGGAATTACCTTCCAAAGTAACGAAGAATAGCGTTCCGCCAGTATTGTACGCTAGTGACAAAGTGTTTGCATCTCCAAATTTGATACGACGTGATGTAAGGTTTAGTGTTGAGCTATTAAGATTTGGTGTTGGACGGTCTATTCGAAAACAACATCTAATATGATTGTTAACTGAGCACTGTCAAATTTCAGATATCACATTTTTTGCCGTTGCGAATCGTTGTTTACTACATACCAATAGACACTAACGAAGTATTATTCGTCAGTAGCTAAGAGCGAAATGTTTGAACTTGACATGATGGGAAAAAGACTGGAGTTGCCAACGAACGGAGACACAATGAAAATCAACTTTATTTTACACCTGTAGTTAGGCGCGCTACCGATAATTCATGAAATGATCTGAAACGTTTTTACCAAACTAGGTTTCTAACCTCGAGACACGTCTTCAGTGCAGACCTGGAGTAGTTTGTAACAATGTGAAACAACGAAACGACGGAACTGCATCATCCTAAAGGAAAGATGTCAGTTAGAATCGCGCTCCATAATCAATAGTTTCAACGTTAAAATTCAAATAAAACAAGAAATAAATGTCGGTTGACTTTACATGACGATTGGTACATTAAATAAAATTTCTAGCATAAGAAAGCGTAATGATGACAGAATTTCTGCTTACTGTGACTTCCACCGCTGTCATGGGCAAACCTAAATGGAGTTTCATCAAATCAGAAGCAACGGGTTATTGTGTTTCATGTGGATTTGTACGGAGGGTGCTACCTAGATCGAGTGAACGTCGTGCAATAACAATAATTGTGTGGCCATTGCTCATGCAGCATATGACTTATGGAATATGGAAGTATGTAAACTACCATGCCGAGCAAAATTTAACGAATAAACAAAATGCAACTCATGGTGCTTTTGTTTGGCGCGTTGACGAGCAGTTTGCTGGAATGTGAAAAGATTTTATTTGCGATGTGTCATCGACTTGTCAAATTGAAGTTTTTAAGTCCAGGAAGGTCAGTCCAAGCAGATAATACAATTAATTTATTCTTTTTATTGAGAATTTTAACCTTCAGTAAGACGAGAGCGGTCTGAACACCATAACTCTTCGCCTGCTTTGTGGTAAAATGGTCGCCCAATAAAGTGAAGCTGCGTTACGTATCGGTTCCAAACTCAAATGAGACAAGCTTTTTACCTTGTCGGAGACAGAGGTACAAACGGCCAGAACGAAAATCAGTAAGGAAATCATAAGAAAACTTCTGAATCATAAGCATTCCTACTACAGTCAGCAATCAGCACAAGCAAAGAAACATACGATATTGCATAACTACTACCTCGATAAGGCCTCCAGGTTTCGGCCTCTGTCAACATAATTTTTAGACCTTTGTGAACACACAGTCTCGAGGATAAAATTAAGGCATTAAATAATTTTTAAGCTGTGTTTCTTTATGCGTTTACTTCCACTTTCAAATCTCCAAACATGTGGTGGTCCTGTAATTTTATTACAGTAAGACAAGTGCCCACACGGTCTTGAGATGTCAAACGTGCCTTAAATTTTGTTAATTAGTCATAATATGGACACACTCTTGTTAACAGTACTTTAAGTTTGATTGAGATAGACTTTGGCCCCAAAATTATTGCGATAAGTTGTAAATCACTTGTATTACTACAGTGTATATTCTATAGTTTTAATTCGTTTATTGGAGAGTACGGATAAAAATAATAGATATAGACGGTATGTTCCGCATAGGATTTCGATGGAGTGACATTCGAGCTGAAGATTGTGCAGGTGTGGGTTCAGTTTTGCAAACAATTTATGAATTTTTAAATGTCCTTCTTCACATATGGCAATAACGTATAGTACTCAACTTTATTTACAGCCCATTTACAGTTCTCGAAGGCAGAGCTTGAAATGAGATGATAGCAACATAAAATTCTTGCAGCACAATACAACCAAACTGGAATGAAACTTCTCCCCATTAACGGAAGTTTGGCTGACAAAAAGTACTTCACAAATATAAAGCCCTTGGCTATAGTTCCCAAAATGGCAAGTGAAAACAGCTTCCACAAACAAATACTTAGAACAAGCAAAACGTCAGAAGACCTCCGTCTTAATTAGAGTTCACTTGTAGGGAATAGTGAAATGAAAATGAAGCAGATGAAAAAAAACTGTTTACTGTTTCAAAAGTAACTGTTATTATAATGGGCAGGATGGGAAAAAGTGACTAAATTGTTTATTATTTCAAAAATAATCGCCATAACCGTCAGTAAATTTATTAAATTGTGAAACAAGATGGTCAGTGCCTTTATGCTAAAATGTTTGTGGTTGTCATGATTGTACCTGGGAGTGAGCCTTATCGTCCGAATTTCTTTCTTCAGGGCTCCATGAATATGAAAATCACATGGGGTAGGTCGGGATTGCAAGGAGAATGTTTAAAGGCTTACAGCGAAACTTCTGCAGCGTATACGAAAAGATCTAGGCAACACGTGGTCGGGCATTATTCTGAAACAGAATGATGCTGTTCGGCAACATTGCTGAGTGCGAGGACGTTATGGCACGCTTCAATTTTTTCAAAGTGTCCACGTAGCGCTGTGCGTTTATGATGTCGGTGTCGTGTTCCAGAAAAACAATGAGCAGCGGGCTGTTACATCACAGAAGAAAGGTTAAAATAAAATTCCCGGAGCTGGCGTGCACGGCTTTGGATTTTATCGATGCGGATGATTCCATGTGCTTCAGTTGTTGGCTCTGACGCTTCGTCTCTGGTTCAAAAAGTTGATACCATACACTATCTCCCGCGGAAATAAGGGACAGAAAACGATATTCTTCATGATGATACTTTTGCAGCTGCTGCAGTGATGTCGACATTCTGTTCAAATTCTGCTCCTGCGTCGGGCTGTGGAGAACGCCCTGCGCACATGTTTTCCGGAAGTTCAGATGCTCTGTCACGATCCCGTGACGGCATCCAACATGAGCCAAATTCACCCCACTAGCCGCCGTCGCCTATTCCTGATGGCATCATCCATCACAACAGTCACCCATAAGAGTGAAAGATAATGACTATGTACTTCATCAAAAACAACGTGCAACTGCTCATGAAAAGCATCCTTGTCTTCCTCTTTAGAATCTTACGTTGGTGCATAGAGCTGCACAATAGTTGTCCTTGTGTAAACAGAACGAATCCGTGCAGTTATGATTCAATGTTTAATTGGTTTCCATCCAAGCAATTCCTTAGCCACTTTTTTACTAAATAGTAGTACAACACAAGTCAAATGTTGATCGTTACGCTCTGAGTATAAAAGACTGTTTTACCTTTGCTGGCTATTGTATTTGATTGCTAGCCGTCCAACGAACTTCACAAACGCCCGTTACGAGTAGTTTATACAAACTGAATCCACGGAGTAATTTTGCAAGCCAATCTGTTTGAATTATGGATTGCACATTCGAAATTCGAATCCGACTGATATTTTTTCCAGTAAACACTTAATACCATTTCGTCGGTGGCTGGATACCTATTCGCGTCATTCTCAGATTATTCGAATCACCGTCATGTCCATGCGGAGCTGTCAGATTGGGATCGATGAATTCTTCTTGTTTCTGCAGTGGTGAAACGTTTTACAGATTGGGTTACTAACCCAACGCCCAACCCCCCCCCCCCCCCCCCCCCCCCTCCTTCTCCACTCGGGCTTGGGATCGATAATGGATATGAGAACTAAGTATTGGTTTAATAGTAAAAGATAAATGGTAATTCTTTCCACGCTTCATCAGTAAATATAACAATCACTTAATATAATCATTCCAAGTTTCATCAGTATATCTTATACGAGAAAAATGTGTTTACGAAGATCCATTATCGAGAAATTAACTGCATCTTGTTGATAATTTCTGTGTCAAACCTTCGCTGTTGCTAGTATATGATTCAACAGACAAAAAATTGCAGCGTAAAAATCATTGAGGCAAAATTGGTGTAGTATTGGTTGACACGTTCGGTGCTGAATTGGAGAAAAATTTACGGTATTGCGGAACATGGACAAACTATTACTCTCGTTCATTTGATATTTATTTCTTGTGTAGCATATCTATCAAGTAGAAGCTGTTTTTTGTTCTATGAACCTGCAGCTGCAAAGTTAATAACACTATCAGAACGTAATTCGAAAGTTTGTGTCTCAGTAACGAGGTTAAAATTTGAAACTCTCAAGGAATATTCTTTGAACGTTTAGGTCAATGAGTGTAAGTACAGGCCAAAATTTACGAAATATTATAAGTGATAACGAGTTGGACTACGCCTACACGGAGGGTAAAGCGCACACGTCATAGTTGTCTAGTTCTACAGCCAATATGCAAATCAGCATTTTCTTGGGAGACTAGTTTCCACGATAGGTCATCACTTAACATCTGCTATGCTGCATAACAAGTACTGATCGCAGTTTCAATACCGTAAATTTTTTGGAGCAGATGCATGTGACAGAAACTGAACCACACATAAATTGTATATATGTATACGGAAAATCAGACGTCCATATTATTCTCAAAAGAATAGAAAAGATATGTACCATTTTTCACTCATACCAGTATCGAAAAGATATGTACCATTTTTCATGCATACCCATGCGTACCAGTATCTACAGTCTCATCGCTAATAATATATGACTCTCAAACATTACGAAAGCACATACAACTAATTCAAACGTAAAATGTTAATATTATAAAAATTTCGTGTAGATTCTTTGTGAAAACGAAACCCATTTGTTGCAAAACTGACGAAAAATTTCAGTATTGAATCACGATATGTGGTTCGTAGCTTTGGAAACGTTACGACCGCTGCCCAACGAGATGACAGAATGCCTCGGGATAGCGCTGTGGGCAGGTGACGCGGTTAGGAAAGCATATAGTGTGCTCCAGACGAAATGTTCAGAATTCAATGATATGAAAGGAACGACCATTACAAGCAAAAAGTCTAGTAAACATGTGCACTAAAATGCATATCGTAAGAACTGCTCATCTCCGAAACTGCGAAACAAATCTCTTCTGCTGCAAGGTCGACGCTTTCATATACTGGGAGAAAGATATACGGACTAGACCAAGAAAAAACTGTGTAGTCAATACGAGATCGAAAGCGTATGTCTTAACAGCTATGAGAACTTGTTCAATAGTAGAGATGTGTTTCACAGTAGCGAAGAAATAAAAGTGCTCACATTTCTCACGGTATGTACTTTAGAATCCATGTTCACTGGAGGTTTTTTCCTTGTTTTAGGTCCGTAACACAACTTCTCAATATGTGAACAACAAATAGCCTGCAGCAGACGAGATTTTTTTTTTTCACAGTATCGAAGTGCTCATAGCTCTTGATGAATATTACGGCCGTATTTACTAGACGTTTCGAATGATCCTGTCATGTCCCTGAATAGCGGAGCAGAAGCGAATGGGGAATCATTCTAAAGAAAAGCGTCTTTGGCAAAGGGCATATTGCTATGGATTGGCGCATGGAATGAACGTCTAAAATTTTCGGAGCTTCTTAATTATGTGTTTGCTACTGTAGTAAAAAAGGCAGTCCGTCTTCAGGCCACAAATGGACCATCGGGACCATCTGAACGCCGTGTCATCCTCAGCGGAGGATGCACGTAGGAGCGGCGTGTGGTCAGCACACCGCTCTCCCGGTCGTTATGATCGTTTTATTTGATCGGAGCCGCTACTGTTCGGTCGACTAGCTCCTCAGTTGGCATCACGAGGCTGAGTGCACCCAGAAAAATGGCAACAGCGCATGGCGGCCCGGATGGTCATCCATACAAGAGCCGGCCACGCCCAGCGCTCAACATCGGTGATCTGACGGGAACCGGTGTATTCACTGGGGTAAGGCCGTTGCCCCGCTACTGTATTAAGCATACATCGAAATTCGTTGAATAACGGTAAAACCACGAAGAGGACAAAGTGGTCAACGTTCATGTCCGTCACAGAACGCTTGCCCGGTTTGTGAAGCAGGGTAGTGCACGATTTGTGGAAGAAGTAACAATGGACTACAATGCTCATGCAGGCACAAGTGTTTCGGAGCACACACTGGTGAAGACGGGGTCTCTGTGTTCCCACACTGACCGAACGCAAACGCCTAATACTGTTGCAGTGGTCATGAGAACATCGACACTAGACCAAGGATCAATGGAAGCCCATCGCATGTTCGGATTAATCACGTTTACCATCATGCACGTTCGCTTGTCGGGTCCAGATATGCCCTCATTCAGGCTAAGAGCTGGTCGAAAAATGCATCTTGCTGCGGATGCTGGCGGGTGGGACAGAATCATGCTTTGGGAGATATGTGACTTGTTACAGTAATCAAAGGCACAACTGTCGGCTACCTCAATATGTTTGTGGACCACCGACACCCCTTCACACTTGATATATTTCCCGTCAGCGATGTCCAGAATCGTGCTACATTGGTTTCAGAAGCACGTGGATGTCTTGACCATCAGATGCGCTTGATTCGAGCACGTTTTAACGTATCTGAAACGCTATCAGGGGCCAGCTCTCTGCCCACAAACTACCAGTACCAGTACCAGTAATGCTTATTGCCGTTACAGCGGCCATCGTTGTAAATTCACTGGGCGGCGTCGATACTGCATTTTCTGCCATAAACAGTATTACAGTTTCGGTGAATCACACCATCTTTTTAAATTACAATTAATTACGAGTTCCATCTGTTCTTGGAAGAACACTTTATGTTTTGAATGAAGAGACATACGACATTGACAGTATTTATCTCTATTTTGTAGCCTTGGCCAAAATACAAATTTTCATTCTTAAAATGTAATCTCATTTCAAATCTTCCTTTTCTGCCGGATTCGTTCTCCTGCAGAGTAGCTTCACTCCAGAGGCGATATGCCAGCACAGCGTGAGCCGTAGCCCGTACACCGAGCCAGCGGCGCTTGCACTCACGATTTGATTAGGCGCGTCGGCGGAGCGAGGACTTGCCGCGCCACGGAAGTGGGTGGTGGCTCCGCACGCGCCGCTCCACGCCACGCGCCCTGCAGGGCTCGAGGGCTGGGAGCTGAGGGCGGCCTGTCGGCGTGTGACAGGACAGCACCGTCGAGCGCCTGCTAAGAGGCCGCGCCGCCCCACGCCGCGCTGACGTCAGCAGGGGGCGGGGCGGGGCTGTGCGACTCAGCAGGCAGGAGGCGCTGCCAGCCGCCACGCGCGCACACGAGGGCCGCCGCCGGCGCCGCGATTGGGCACGGTGTTCGCCTCTCTCCTCTCCGGCGCGCGTTTCAAGCGTGAGGTGCCACGGTACCACTGCCTGTCTCACACGGAGAAAGAGTCTGGCTTTCGCGACAGCTCCTGAACATGCTTTCGTGTGATAGCTCCGGTGCCACGTCCCTTGTAGGGTCCTCTGGAAATTGCTTTCACTGGCGAATTACAAGTCCACTCGGCGTCTGGAGCCACACATTAAGCGTGGCTGCATGGGCTTTCTGCCCGTGGTGTTTCCGACCCTTTGTGGTGTAGGAGCCTTAGGTACCGTGAGACTTTCCAGCATGCAGTTTAGCATCGTGAGTTTTCCGATCAGAGCCTTCACGCCAGTCCTTCACCAACAGGAAATGTGTTGTCACCATTATTCAGGCAATGGCTTTATAGAAGGAGTTTTGTACTTCCACTACTTTCAGCCGGTATGAGTGGGATGACCTGAGAATGGTTGACATATAAAAATTGTTTTGTTTATAAAATCGATATTGCTCGTAATTTCAAATAAACGATAGAGCTTCAGTGACTGACGAGCAATGTTGAAGTGCTAACTCTTTAGAGAATGAGATTTTCACTCTGCAGCGGAGTGTGCGCTGATATGAAACTTCCTGGCAGATTAAAACTGTGTGTGGCAGAAGTAAAGCTGTGAGGGCCGGGCGTGAGTCGTGCTTCGGTAGCTCAGATGGTAGAGCACTTGCCCGCGAAAGGCAAAGGTCCCGAGTTCTAGTCTCGGTCCGGCACAGAGTTTTAATCTGCCAGGAAGATTCATATCAGCACACAGTCCGCCGCAGAGTGAAAATCTCATTCTGGAAACATCCCCCAGGCTGTGGCTAGGCCATGTCTCCGCAGTATCCTTTCTTTCAGGAGTGCTAGTTCTGCAAGGTTCGCAGGAGAGCTTCTGTAAAGTTTGGAAGTTAGGAGACGAGATACTGGCAGAAGTAAAACTGTGAGGGCCGGGCGTGAGTCGTGCTTCGGTAGCTCAGATGGTAGAGCACTTGCCCGAGAAAGGCAAAGGTCCCGAGTTCGAGTCTCGGTCGGGCACACAGTTTTAATCTGCCAGGATGTGAACTCTTTAGTTTGAACCCAAAACGGACGTTATTCGTGAAGGTGAATAAAAACGTAGCAAAGACAGTTTCAGTAGGAGCTGGCATTGTTCATAACGTTAACAGTAACAAGCTCATGTACAGCAAAACAGGAGCAAGGTGGGTCGCAAAAGAGTTTTCCAAGCAACACAGGGAATCAATACTCGATTTGTTGTTAGGCTTCAAGGAACGCTATAATAGGTAATGCGACCCTTTTCTAAACAAGTTTTTGACGTTCGATGTAACATGGAGTTCACCATTTTGAACCAGAGTCCAAAACACAAAGCATGTAAAAACAATTTGTGGAAAACTTGCTCAAACAAGAAAACAAAGACTTATTTGCACTAGGTATAAAAAAACAGGTGCATCGTTGAGACAAATGTATTACTGCTGGTGAGGACGATATTCAGAAGTAGAAAAAGTCTCGTTTTGCAAAGATGCAGTTTTTTTATACATAATCTTTATAATTACTGAATCCCACTTGTATTAAATAATGTAGACGTTTTCAATCACAGAACATAGATACATGTCACGTGGTTTCAAAAATAATTGGTCAACAATGTTACAATTGAATTCATGTGGCACCACACTGTGTATTAAGTCCTATAATATGACGTTCTGATGGCGAACTATACCAGAAATGCGTAAAGAAATAAATTTTTGGCGTATGAACTCTTGCTTTTAGCGACCGAATAAAGTGGTGAGATGCCAGTTTTCAGTACAGCCCTGGTGGCAGCGTTCCTGCGCGACTTTTAGTCGCAACTTTTACTTATGCTTGTTAATCAGAGCAGTTTGCTGTTGCCTACCCCTTTCTGTAAACGATTTACAACCTTTCACAACAAACTGAAACCTCGATAGCAAGAGTAACAGTGTGTCACATTAGTATCCACTCACACTGTTCCTTTCTCTGATTCAGATGTGAATTTCCCATAAATTTTGATTCTGAACGTAAGGTAATATTCTGTTATAGGAATATATTTGGCGATGAGATGTTTTAAAGAAGGCTTGTCACCAGTAGATAAACAAAACAGCTTGATCTCAATCTTTGAAGTGTAAGATATGTCCAAAACCAGTAAAAAATATCTGCAGATATTAGTGACCAGCTCTTCTTTAACTGAAGATACTAAGGTCGCACAAACGAAAGAAAACCAGAACGATAAACAGATGGACCAACTAATGTCCTCACCCCATCGTCTCATTTGGGACGGTGACTTCGCGGTCGCGAGCGTCGACGAAATCGTGGTGTGTATGTGGTCCCATTGCTGCAATGTGAGGAGACTTATCAGCTGCTGCCTGTTATTGTTGAGCCGGCCGCGGTGGTCTAGCGGTTCTAGGCGCTCAGTCCGGAACCGCGCGACTGCTACGGTCGCAGGTTCGAATCCTGCCTAGGGCATGGATGTGTGTGATGTCCTTATGTTAGTTAGGTTTAAGTAGTTCTAAGTTCTAGGGGACTGATGACCACAGACGTTAAGTCCCATAGTGCTCAGAGCCATTTGAACAAATGATTGCAGGGATAAGGCAATCCCTCCATAAAGCAAATCTAATTAAAAGCAAGGATTATATTCACATTTCTGAGTATTGTCAAACTCGAGCTTCACAACTGATTGGTGAGAATGAATGTTTGTGCCGGACGGGAATCGATCCCGCATTTCCCGCTTTAATTAGCAGTCGCTATAACAGTTTCATCTATCCGAGCACGTTTCTCAGACGGACCCAAAGTTCCATATGACACCGTTTTGTCTGCTTACTATGCTCGCACCGATACTGTGAATTCTGGAGACATGAATGAATAGTGTCGCGGCCTTTATTTTATGCATGAAATACTATACTGCAGTGCCTGTGTTCGTGCGAAGTACTCTGCAGTGTCCTTCGGACTAACTCTGGGTATTTAGTTTGCTAAGAGAATTTGGCCGAGTCTAAGCAAGCTATTCGGCTACGGATCACTTGCTAGCCAGGAGCCGCGGAGATGCTCCCGGGAATCAGTTTGAGATCTATACATCCTCGCTGCAGTGGAGAACAGCGCCGATGACGTCAGCAAGAGGTCACCGGGCCTCCTCCGTCGTGTGGGGCATTCTGGATTTTCGGAGAAACTGCAGAAACAGGCGGCAGTCGGACATCACCTAATAGCCCTTAGTAGTGTGCTCTAATGAGAAACCTAGGGCTGTGTTGGATATGTGCGTTTTTTACGCATTTCTACTAAAACTGTATCACATGGTGCAGCAAGCCAGGGCGGAAGGGGTCGTAAGAGAATCGAGCGAGGGAGGCACAAAGGTAAGTAAGACCTTTTTTGGCTCGTGAGAGTGGAAAACTTGTGAAACGTCGGCCGTACTTCGTAAAAAGCCGATGGGCGACACTCTGTCGCCATCCTTTAGAGTTCGTTGATCCGATCACATCGGAAAATAGCGGGAACGACGATGGTTGGTCAGTGCTAAAAATAAGAACTTAAATACCGGAATCGAAAGTCGTTGTCCGAGAAAAGAGAGCGCACTTGCTACTCGCACAGGCGAGCGAGTGCAGAAATGTTTCTCTGGAGTGGGATACTGCTGCTAAGTCGTTTAGGCTTTGCCAGCTGGGTAAAATAAGAGCTTGGTTAATTTTCCAATGAACTTTTCAGAAGAGAGAGAGCAAGGTTTGTTACGAGGTACCCGATAAGGTGAATGACTTAAATATTTATAATTGGAGGACGAGTATGTTTTGGTGGCTTTCCGTCCAGAACTATAGCAGCAGAGAGAATTTTTCGGACTCTAAACTAGCAAATGACCATCTAATATAGACGCACTTATGTTCTAGACTTGCACGTGGACGCTAAACTTTGAAGTACCCAGATAGCTACGAGAGGAGTGTATCGAGGCTGCAGTTCTAGGATGCGATCTGCGGGTATAAAACAGGCATCCAGGGAGTGGCCAGGTGCAAATACAGTCCACATTATAGTTGAGAAGAAACATGGCAAAAACTTGCTGCATTGACTAAGTGGAGATGAAGATAGTTAGGAATATACAGGCGCGATCCCGTAAGTTAATGGCACCTTATTTCAGACTTCCACTAAGTGTTCGGTGAATCATTAACGATTCAGACACTTTGGAATCTTGCACGTGATATCCTCTCACTCGACAGCAAGTCTTCCGATTCATTACGTTCTTAGCGGAATCGAGCATCTGATCTTTTCGAGGAAGTAAAATTTATTACATACTTCGCCCATACTTTTGAGGTTTTGCCGTATTACTAATGCGTCTAAATGTGTCTGTTTAAAGATTTTGTGTTTTGATTGTATTTTACATTCGATTGTTCTGAACTGATAACGTGAAAAAACACTGATGATGACGATACTGTCAATGAAACTAGCTAGGGGAAGAAAATAAAATGAATAAAAACAAAAGTGTTTTGCTTCAGGTAGAACCCATAATACCACATCATTGTTTTTAAACAAAAGCGGGCCAAAGGAAGAGTTTAAAGATAAAGTGGCTAAGATAAAATAACTGATAATGTGTTTATATCAAAACATGTTTGTTCTTGGTTACATTTATGGTTTTAAAAAATTGGTCAACTTGGACCACTAATTATTTTGGTGGCTGTATAAACCCAATAACAACTTACTGGAACTGATGGGAGCAAGGACCATTCCTTAGGGCCACTAATTCTGCAACTTTCCCTTGTGCGACAGGTTTTCATTTTACATTAAAGTCTGTGGGGAAGGACTGGCACATCGATATGGTTCTGTCGATGCAAATCAGTGACAGAGGAGTAAAAAAGCTGTGAGCTAGTTGGCACTTTAAGAGAGACATTGAAGAAAAATTGGGGGGGGGGGGGGTGAAAATTCTGGTTTTTCCGGGCAGTTGTGCAGTTTATAATAACTCGTTACCAATGAATAAGGTGAAACTTCTTTTTTCCCCGGCGGACTCCACTCCTGAATTACAGGGAGTAACTCGGAATTCGCAATGTTAAAATTTTGTGTCACAAAGAAATTATAACGATGTTCTCGAATAACAATGAATACTATCCGAGCGCCAACAAAACATTTTCGCAGCGATAACCATGGCTTAGAAATCTTGTAATAATGTCACCCCTACGTCGGGTTCCTGATGTTTCAAGAAATACGAATTCGCCAAGAAGCAACTGCAACAGCAGGAGAGCGAAAAATGGACTCAGGTTTCCACGATACCTGCGGCCTTCTTTTAGGTTATGAGAAAAATCTGTGTGATGATAAGTCTGTGATGCCAAAGAATACGATGGAATTTTGGCTGTTCTTGTGACAAGAGTGAGGACTATGAAGAAGCAGCAGAAGGAGAAGCAAAGTGGATTCCATCTGTGGCTCCAAAACAGCCAAAGTTGTCACTGGAATGTTGAACACGTACATGCTTAGAATGAATCAGACGATAGCTTATGAGTAGTTTTTTTCTTTGGTTGCAGCAAAAAATGCGCTTGACCATGTGCACAGGAGGTCACTGAAGCAGAAAAAATCACTCATTTATTTGCAAAATAAGACTCAATAGTCTCCTACGTATTTTCAGTAATTTGTATCTGCCTTTCGCTTGAAACATTGAATTCAATAAGAATTAACACAACTTTCTTTTTAGTTCTAATTGTTGATCTGAAAAGAAATGTGAATATTATTAGCACTACAATAACTGAAATGTGATAACAAATCATGGGGATATGGGAGTGGTGGACACTGAGCCTTTAAATGCAAAAACAGCTAAAAATATAATTATCACAATACACATTCCGTACACGATTGTAATAATTATAATTGACAAATGATAAATACTTGGAATGAATGAGCGAGAAAAATTATTTTATAAATCCACATTTAGGAAATTCTGAAACAGTCTTCTTTTTATTCTTAAACCAAAGTTTGTAATCACAGTTTACTCCTATGGGCCAGATAGGAAAACTTCAAATAATTTTAAGACAGTGCAATGTTAGGAAACTGTAAAATTTTAAGACACTTTAAAAAAAACGCACAAGAAATCGACTACAGCCCGTAATCAGAAGTTATTTAAAAGAAAACGGGCGGAAGACGAAACAAGAGATCTCTTTAAAGCTTTTTAAAAAATTTAAGAAACGCAATAAATTATCCGCCACATTATATTTTCTATGGACGGTTTAAATGGTTCAAATGGTTCTGAGCACTATGTGACTCAACAGCTGAGGTCATCAGTCCCCTAGAACTTAGAACTACTTAATGCTAACTAACCTAAGGACATCACACACATCCATGCCCGAGACAGGATTCGAACCTGCGACCGTAGCAGTCACGCGGTTCCAGACTGAAGCGCCTAGAACCGCTCTGCCACACAAGCCGGCTCTGTGGAAGGCCTTCGGTAAATAGCCACATCATTATTAACTCAAACAAGCAATTCGCAGTCGGAAATCAAAGCTTGTAGAGCGCGACTATAAAAAAAAATATTTAAAAAAGCCGTATTCATGCGCTTAACAAGTGCAGAAACACTTTCTAACACAGAGAAAGAATCATTAGTCTTGACTGCATGGTATTATTAAAGAATACAAGATACCACCATAGACACTTTACCAAAAGATTCAAGAAATACTGATTACAAAAAATACTTTGACTTTAGTTATTCAGCGCTCGTGTGAGAGAATGCTGCCCAATATAGTTTGTGAACGGCCACGAGCCCAAAGCAACGGTCGTCATAACTGAAGCACTCTTAGATAACGGAGAAACAATTCAGCCGTGGTTCTTAACTCCTTCCGAACACACAAATTGAATTTATGCAAGGACCAAATGAGATGGGCCCCTTGTTTGAGAAATAAATATCACCGGTAATAGCCAGCCCGAGGTTACAGTGCCAGAGAGATCTAACACACAAGGTGGCACAAGGAGGCTCACCATTTTCAAGCGAGGTCCGTGTGAAGGTAGCCAGGAAGTAGACGAACAAGAACAGGCGAACAGACAATCAGTCTCAGATGTCTTGTTGGGTCGGAAGTAGAAACCGTGACATGCGACGTCCCTCGCTGAAATCTATCACACGTTGCCCGTGTACAGAACATTGGTCAATTCTTCCAAACGTTCCTCTGCACTCCCCGAGCGCCCCGTGACCGACTGACCAGCCGTTTTTCATACTTCCCAAGACACCCCTCATACCTGCAACAACCTGGGCCGACACTCAACATCTCTCGTCCAGGACGTAGACACTGAGACGCCAGTGCGACATACTCTAGACGTAAGTACTGATACGGAAGTGTCAGTAATAATAATCAACTTATTTCTTAATTCCTCTCGATCAGTCGACTTTATTTAAATAGAACTCTGAATTATTCGTACTTTTTCTGAAGTGCCTTGAACTCTAAACTATCGTGACTCGATTGAATCCTTTTCTGCCACCCACGCTTACGGCAGATATTCATAAGACTCAAAGATTGCTTAACTTTTCTTTTTGATTCTGTTGGTGGTACATGTTTGCAGTGCAAGTACACACTGTAATCCCCCCCCCCCCCCCCCAGGGTGCTGTAGCTTGCACCTAGATAAGTAAAGAAAGAAAGACAAAATGGTGTAGTACGTTGACGAAGTGGCGTACCGTGCGAGTATCAGTTCTCTGCTTTTGAAGGGGCACTACAGCTTCCCTATGCGTTCTTAGTTGTTTGACGTGAGCGGCGGCAATGCACCACAGTTCATCATATGACACATTAGTTAGATTGCGGTTAGGTGGCGCAGTACCTTGTAATCTGCCCCTCCTTCCTACTTCCATCTATTGTCCACATTAAGCAATGTCTGGTACTGGTAAATAATAAGCAAAGTCTTTTATGAAGATCTAAGAGAAGAGAAGATTACAATAAAGTTTCTAGTTTACTTGGCTTGTCATGTTGAGAGCTCCAGTTCTCCTTGTCTTAGGGTCTGATTCTTCAAGGTGAAATTCTCACATGAGGTCCTTACGGATGGTTTGACCTAAATAAATCTGAGGATTGTTATTGCAGCAGTTTCTTTCTACATTTTAGTATATCGTCCAATATTTGGATTTTTCACATTAACAAAGCCGAAATTACGTTGTTCTCACAAAAATACGTCCGATAACATCAGAGGCTTGCTTACGACTCTCAACTTTTACATAAATAACAATATTCTATAGGATGTAGAATTTTTCTTAACACATGAATTTCTACTAGTTTCCACTACATTATTAATGTCGATTATTATTTCATACATGAATCCAGTAGTAAATATAGTAAACAGTACAGGTTTGCGTAATTAATAATAGAAGTTTTAAGTGTGCCAATAATTCGTAACTTCAAATCTTTCTAAAAAAAGAAAATAATTTTTGGTGTATATACAGAACTAGTACTTATCGATTATAACATCAAAACTAAAATATTTTGTGAAGTAATTCCTATTCATAAATTTTAGCTTGAAATATGACATACTCTCTATAAAATTATATGATAGTTTTCAGAAAAGCAACTGAGATAGTACTGTCCAAAATTCGAAAAATAATACTGGTATCGACAACTACTGTTGAGGAAAGGTATTGATAGAGGAGGATGACCCGTTACAACCTCTAATGTGGTCAGACAATTCTGTATGGCGAAGAGCGTAGTGGCAGACCACCTCTCTGTGAAGAATCGCCAATTGCAAGACAAGTTGAAGCGGTGGTGCACAAAACCGACATATCACAAGCAAGGCGGGGCCATAACACGATTTTGTACCTGAAAAATGTCGCCAGCCCGCTGGGTTCTACGACTGCTCATATCCATTTAGAAAGCCTAGCTAATTGACCTGTGCACTCGTCACCTGTGTCAATCATGTTATGATGAAATGGCAGAGGACACTGCATTAATCGTTAATCAATGAGATGGCACATGGCCTTTTTTGTTTTGTTTTATGTAACTGTCATAGTTTGTGGTGCTAAGCGAAAATAAACGGAGAAATTTATTAGTTAATGTTGATCTATATCAGTAGCATCAATACCCAACTTGTACAGGTGCCCGTCCTCTAATTAAAAGTTTTCTCTCAGAACCGTGATACGTCAGTATTTAAATATGCGATCGTGAGGAAAGAAGGACGAGAAAGTAGTAGTGGGAGAAAACAATTATCAGATTTATCACTGACGTTAGCACTCGTCAAACTGCAGACAGATTACTTATTACATGACTTGCGGCGGTCTTTTTTCCACACGTTATACATTGAGGTAACATAGAATAATTCGTAATATTGTTTCGGACCTCCTTTTTGGCAACGTACTGCAGCAGCTCGATTCGGCGTGAACTCAACGAGTCGTTAGAAGTCCCGTGCAAAAATAATGGGCCTGGCTGCCTCTATAGCCATCGATAAGTCTGAAAGTGTTGCGGGTGCAGTATTTTGTGCACGAACTGACATTTGCATTATGTCCCATAAATCTTCGATGGGATTTATGTTGGGCGATCTGGGGGGCCAAATCATTCGCTCGGATTGTCCAGAATGTTCTTAAACCAATCGCGAACAGTTGTAGCCCGATGACATGTTTTGGAACCTGAAGTCCGTGCATAACTGCAAATGGTCTTCAAGTAGCCAAAAGTAACCATGTCGAGTCAATTATCGGTTCAATTAGACCAGTCCCGTCCATATAAACACAGACCACACTGTTATGGAACGACCACTAGCTTGAACAGTGCCTTCTTGAAAACTTGGGTCCACGGCTTCGTGGGGTCTTCACCACACTCGAACCCAAGCAACTCAAATCAGGACTCATGTGACAAGGCCACAGTTTTACAGTCGTCTATGGTCCAACTGATATAGTCACGAACACGGGAGAGGTGCTGCAGTCGATGTCCTGCTGCTACCAAAAGAAACTTGGATCAGTCGTCTCCTTCCATAGCCCATCAACGTCAAGTTTCGCCACGCTGTCTTAACGGATACGTTCGTCGTACGTCCCACATTGATTTCTGGATTATATCAAGCAGTGTTGCTTGTGCATTAACACTGACAGCGCTACGCAAACGACGCTGTTCTCGGTCGTTGAGTGAAGGCCGTCACTCACTGCGATGTCGATGGCGAGAACTGAGGATCTTGGAGCATTGCACTCCCTAACTATTTCCGAAGTGGAATGTCCTATGCGTCTAGCTGCAACTACCCTTAGAAGTTCAAAGTATTTTAATTCACGTCGAGTGATAATAAACACATTCGAAATCATTTCACATGATTCACCTGAGTACAAATGAAAGCTCTGCGAATGAATTGCCCTTTTATAAAACGGTTCAAACGGCTCTGAGCACTATGGGACTCAACTGCTGAGGTCATTAGTCCCCTAGAACTTAGAACTAGTTAAACCTAACTAACCTAAGGACATCACAAACATCTATGCCCGAGGCAGGATTCGAACCTGCGACCGTAGCGGTCTTGCGGTTCCAGACTGCAGCGCCTTTAACCGCACGGCCACTTCGGCCGGCGCCTTTTTATAGGTTGTGTACGCGATACTACCGCCTACCGCATACGTGCGTATCACTATCCCATGACCTTTTCTTCATTTTCACTTCAGTTTATAGCGCCTGCTTCTATATTTGTTACTCCAAAGAAACGCCTCTCCTGACTGCAGGAACGTGACGTCGCTGCATGAACGGTCAAGTAACAGCTTTCACTGGGCTAAGTATCTTTCGTATGATGACTCACTGTCAACTAAGACAGCTGTATGGAACGTGAAGCATACATAGGAAGGACTGCCACAGTACAGTGCTGAAGGAAATGCGCATTGATAAGAAGTACAATAACACTTTCACTCAAAGATCATAATTATACTGAAGTCGTCTAGATTCTCTTACAAAAGGCGGAGCATGGTTCGTAGTACGACGTGTGACCACCACGGGCGGCAAATGCATTCTCTGCAACGTGCTCCGATGCTTGTCACACGGTTGGCAAGTGAGCAATGACAGGACATGGATTTAGGAAAGTGGAAAGTGCTGGAGGTTTATTGAAGGCAAGAGTTACTTTCAAAAACATTTATTCAACATCAGTAGCTCAAACAAGAATCAAACATTGCTGCACATTTATACCGTGTTCTACCGTATTACTCAGTTCTTAGGAAAATGACTGCTTCAGGAAATTTTGTGGACACAAACCAATTCTCTTTTCACTTTTATGTAGAACACCAGTTAATGAAAAACACAACTTCATAAAATTAAAACTTTATAAGTCGTTAACCGTCTTACTTGGCTTTTAGAATCGCTATTAGTTTCGAACAACTACTCTCCAAACACACTAGTTTTACAGTACAGCAAAATATTTATAAGTCTTTTCTTGTCATTAGCGGGCGTATGTACCCATTTCAAAAACCATATACACTATACACTTAGTATTTAACTTAAACCTGATAATTAAAAGCAAGTTACTTCTTAAGCACTACCCACACCTTTTAGTGGACTGTTACTCGAAACTTCACATAACGTTACTCTTTCTCCCTGACTTTACGTGAACATGACAGCAAAACTGAACATAGTTTATAAAATTACCAGTCATCAGCTACTGTAGGGCAAGAATCCTATCTCCTTGACAGTCAGATTCTACCTTTACTGAATAGGACTCTAATACACTTCATGTTCACGAGCACAGTCACATGGCAGAAACTTCGCTTCACTGGTTATTAAATCTACCGATTCCCCAGATTCACTTACCATCTCTCTCAGCCCGTAGTTAAGCATCAGCTGTTCCCTCCGCCCTGTCTGATGCCTTGCCAATCCGCGCATGGTGATACGGGATAGTTATGCAGCAAGTAACAGATAAAACTTCCGTCCCCTCTCTGGCCGCCAGCTTGCGAGTCCACCACTCTCTTCGCTGCCCAGCAATACCGTACGGCTCGGCTCTGCTGGTGACCACAGTTTCCCTCAGACAACCACGCCACGCTCGCACTCGCCACTCTGTCGGCATTTCAGCTCCCTCTGTTCCCCCACCCGTCATTTGAACACTCAGATATCGATTTATAGACCAGTTGCTTAGCTAGTGTCTCCAAAAAACAATCTAAAATCTACGGCTCGATCCAATCCAGCAAGGTCGATATTTTGACACGAATCAGTAAGGAGTTCTTGCGGTACGGCGTCCCATGCCTCCACCAGCGCGACTAGCAACTTGTGGATGATGATAGGGACATGTGGGCGTGCTGCAGTATGTCTTCCCAATGCGTCCCCCACACCCTTGACAGGATGTAATCGGGAGCAGGGGCAGCTCACTCCAGTCACCTAATATCCTTTCGATCAAACAAGAGCTCTTCCAACGACGCTGATCGATGCGGTCGCGTACTGTCATCCATAGAAATGAAGTCACGACCGAATCCACCAGTTAAAAGACAGACATGGAGGAGGATGTAACAATAACGTTGGCCGGTGGGTGTACACTCATGCAATATAATGGCTCCCACTTACTAAATCAGGGTGACCGAAACGATCATGGTCGACAGTGTTTATGTGTACATTAAATACTATCACCCCTCGCCATGTGAGGGTATGTGCAGCACTGTCGAACAGCATCGTTTTTGTATCAAATTCTTGTCGGGTTTCCAGCCGGACCAAACTGTCATCTGAGCACAATATTTCAGCGGTCGGCCTGGCCGCCATCATCAGATGAGAAAAGCTACGCTGCTCTCGCTGATAACTGATTCCACTCCCAGATGACTGCACCTTTATATGCAACGGAAGTACAACAGCGCACGCGCTCAGTCATTCCTGCTGCCCCTGGCGCAGAGAGAGTTGCAGCGCCTCCGTTGGTGAATGCTGTTAAAAACGATATATTGTTACAAGTGATTAATCATAGCCGGCAGATTCAGATGCCGTTGTTTCTTCATGTTTGATAGAACAGGATTCCACTTTCTACTTAGCTGATATCCACTATCACGATTAATGATATTATGCGCTAGTCTGATTTCAACAGATTCTTTTAAAACACAATCCCAGTATCGAGAAGCATTTGCAACTACTTGCGTCTCATTGTGTAACATCCTGTGTCCTTCTGTAATGCAATGCTCAGGCACCGCAGATTTATCTGGTTGTAATAATCGCGTATGTCCATTATGTTCAATACACCTGTCGTTGACGGTACGAATAGTTTGGCCAATGTAAATTTTCCCGCACTGACATGGTATTTTGTAAACGCCAGGCTTCTTCAAACCTAAATCATCTTTGACAGAGCCAAGAAGTGCTCGAATCTTAGGTGGCGGACGAAAAACACATCTGGTTTCATATTTCTTCAAAAGTCCACCTATCTTGGCGGACACATACGGAAGAAAAGCCATAGACCTTTAAAGGTGTCTTCAGAGGGTTCAGGTAGAATTCCAAACTCAAAATCACGTCGAATTTGTCGATCCGCTTAGCCGTTATCATTGAACACGTCCTTAAGATGTTTGCAGCTCCAGTGATAAATTTCCAGCATCCGAGTCAGCCAGGTGGACCGCTGACATATTATGCTCAGATTACTGTTTGATCCGGCTGGAAACGCAGTGACTTCAGTGTATACAGGATGGTCCATTGATAGTGACCGGGCAAAATATCTCACGAAATAACCATCAAATGAAAAAACTACGAAGAACGAAACTCGTCTAGCTTGAAGGGGGAAACCAGATGGCGCTATGGTTGGCCCGCTAGATTCATATTTCTTTACGTACTACCCGAATATGTAATAAAAATGATGGTTCGTATTTAAAGAAAAACGCAGTTGATATCCGTTTGACCTGTGGCAGCGCCATCTAGCGAGCCAACCATATCGCCATCTGGTTTCCCCCTGCAAGCTAGATGAGTTTCGTTCTTTGCAGTTTTTTCGTTTGAAGCTTATTTCGTGAGATATTTGGCCCGGTCACGATCAATGGACCACCCTGTATATTGACTCTGATTAAAAATATAATTCCCGGTCGTCTCATTGAGTACTTCTTTCAGTTACCTTCTGTACTATTCCGTGGCAGCTCTCTCTACGTATGGTCGAAGTTCCATCGAGCTATGTTACTTGACTATAACACGTCATGCGAAAGCTACTTTCGTCCTTAAGTATTGTCCGCCAGTGTATGTCTGTTCTCTTGAGTGGCCGTCAAGCGGTGACTTTGAAATCGTGCCTAGCCTTGAGTAAGATCCGTTTGAACTGATCGATTCCATATTCGCATGAGAGTTGTGGAACTCCAGTCACAGCAGTTAGTAACCGTTGAACGATACACTGCAGTCCCAAAAGGAAACCGTTCTGCCGCTGTCGGATTCCGACACATGCCGGCGCACGACTCTCCTAACACGATCTCTTAACAAGTAACCAACATTCAAACGCAGCCTTATCTTTATATATACAATGTATATGCCATTACTACAACTTATTTCGTTTGGTTGCGTTAAAACAATAATAATTTGAGTTAATGACAAAATCTTCTGTTTCGCTCTGTCAGGTCATAGTCCTCTTAATACTTCTTCAATGTTCAACGTTTCGACCCTCAACCAGGACGTTCTTCAGGTTCTCGCTGGCTTTAAAGCCCACAAAATTTTATCACGTATAGAAACATCCATGAAATCCTGCATACTCACAACATTTTGAGTGTCCAAACATATGGCACAGTTCACGCAAATTTAACGATTTCGTAATGCCACCATTACGGTATTTCTGATCGAATAGTCAGCATGTATATCAATCTATTCCAGGAAGCTAATAGGCAATAGAGGTCCCAGGGAACTGACCTCTCCTGTAAAGCCTTTGCCCTCAGCCCTCGTGATCCGATATCCGAGACTGCAGTTCACTTGCCTCCCTAATGAGATCAAGTGCAAGATGGGGGCTTCTGTCGGGAGAGGGGGGGGGGGGGGGGGGGATTCGCGCGCTCCGTCACCACGCCGTTTCTGTGAGCACCGTCGCCTCTCTTGTGAGTCCGTGAGTTCCACCGTTTCCGTTTTGCTTGAATATGGAGGAACGAATCGTCTCCAAATTGCCCTTATTGTAAATCTTTCGTGAAGCTCATTCGTGAATATTTTCCAGCACTGTGACTCTATTCATCCTTGGCGGGTTTCTGAATTCAAGGGGCACAGGCAGAGCAAGACCAAATATCGCCACGTCACCTTTTCTTTCTAACAGTATTTCAACGGATTTCAATCAATCTGAAATAACTTATAACTAGCGCTAAATGCAGATTCCATTTGCACGAATATCGCATTGTGAGTGACATGCAAAGCAAACATTCCCATTCTCATGCGTTCTAACTACGTTATCTCTAAACGTATCCTATTCCCTCCTGTCTTACATTATGTCTGGCTCGCATACTTGTCTACCAATCAGCGCACGACCTGTCTTACAAAGTTCAGTGAGATATTTCAGCAACAGATATCGAAGATATTAAACAAGGTGTTATAGGACGTTTTTTTTTTTTTGTTTTGTTCAAGTGAGACACCGCACATCGACGTTCTTATTTCCTCCTATGTATCTATGTTTTGGCTTCGTACATACTGAGAGGCTCTACAACGTTTTCACTCAAAAAATTAAGTTTTTCCGCAGGCTGTGTCTAGTCGAACGCCATCATTTTATAAAGTAGCCAGCAATCGACTGTTTTAATGCTGTTCTTAGAAACCCCTCACACCCCGATCGGTTAAATCGTCACCTTGCTGTAAGCCTAACTGATCGGAAAATGGCAGTCCGTATCTGTCGTCTCCTCTCTTACTCAATTTTAACTCAAACAGCACGTTCCAGTGTTTATGAATTATGGGGCAAGAATTAAATGTAGGACACATTTCTTTGAGGCTGAAACGGAATAAATGTCTACTATTTCTGACAATAGAGGGATCAAAAGTAAATACTACCAAACAATACGGTCGCCAGTCCACTATGAACAGTCCCACAGCATGACTAATTAGTTACAACAACTATAGCTCTCTTAATTAATAAAGGCAAGTCATCTTACGATAATATATATGCTCAGCATGTACAAGACGAAAACTGTCATGAGCGACTTCGAAACAAGTTATTTTAATGAACAAAACGCAGTCCACAGTACAATTACAAACTATTTTGTACTGAAATTATTGTGATTGAGACAACACGTACTCAAAAATTCAAACGCATCATGAGACATTACCACTTACCTGCTCCTGTTTTGTCTGCCGCGACTGACCAAAACCATTGGGATAATTTTTCCGAACAATACATGGAACAATTTAGGACTCAGAATGGGGATTCAGCATCGAAATCCTACTGGCCCAGCTACGACAATAAACGTGAATATTCACATCTAAACGATAAGTTAATTCCACTTTGGGGCACGTTGGATGTTTTTTTCTTTTCTCTGTTCCTCTTTACATCGTATAAGGGTTAATTTTTGTTATTTCTTCAATCGAGACACGACCAGCTGATTAAGATATATGAGGGATAAAACCAAAAGCAACACGAAATATTTAATTATTAATTTTTAGTGTTCATGAAGTTTACGGAACTGCATCACCTACAAAATAGTGTCCAGTAGATCTAACTTGTGTGACCTGTTAACGAAAGTTTTCTTAACGCGTCCCAATATATAATCTGCGAGATGCCTCCATTAGTTTTGGTTTCTTTTTTCTCTGTTATAAAATGCTTCCTTTTTAAGTCACTTTTGCTTTCAAGCAACAAAGAAAATCCACACAAGACTAAATGAGGTGAGCTGGTTAAGAGCGAACCCAGTGTCTTTGTGTTTCACCAAAAACTGTCAAGCACTCAACGCTTTGTACATGCAGCTTTGTAGTGATGGATGGGAAACCACACAGCCATCAAGATAGGTGCGGTTTTTGTGCAATGCGCCATGTTATCATTACACCATTAAAAATATTAAACCTGTCATAACACATGATAAACGCTGGAAAGACGACACAAAAAGCAGGCTAGCGCCGGAAAAGAAGACATTGCTGGCAAAAGATGTCTACTACTACCAAACGTCGCCTTTAATTTGAGGCATAACTTTCTGAGAGTGTACCTTTGGTCCACACAATTGTATGACAGTGAATCGTGGGCTATGGGTATGACGAGAAAGAACAAAATCGAAGTTTTTGAGATGTGGTGGTGCAGAAGGATATTGAAAATCAAATGGACAGAATGAGGGAGTTCTATGCAGATTCGTCAATGAGATGAACATGTGGAAAGGATTCACCAGAGGAAGGCGCAGGATGACGGGACATATGTAAAGACATCGAGGAATAACTTCCGTAGTACCAGGGAGAGCTGTAGATGGGGAAAGGTGTAGGGGTAGACAGAGACTGGAAGATATACAAAAAATAACTAAGGACGTCAGCCATCTACCTGCTCAGTTTTTGCTTCACTTCTGTAAATAGCAGTGATCCCCGGAGCAGATTTTTCGAAACTGAATCTTTATGCTTTGTACTGTCATGTTAATAATTGGAAAGTTGCGGATTACAAGAAATATTTGTAAGATCCACGTTTTTTATTGATTTAGCGTCTGAAGTTCTGAGACGATAATAAACATATTTAGAATTTTTCAAATAATAATAATAATATAATCCAGTTAAATACACAAAATTAAAACATTAAAAATCATGAGGTTTCTAATCACTCAACTGCTTTATCTCCTCCTTGATGTAGTCCTTTCAGGCTCCTGGTGAAAGCACGTAAGAGACAGTCCTTAGTGGTGTACAGGACCGGCAGAGCCACCACGTTTTAGTTTCAACTTGGAGAGCCGCTTCCTCCCTACCTGTAGAAAATAACAGCTGTTATAAGAATATTTGTTTATGGTTCATCTAAATTTTATAATTTTTTTTTTTTGCTTTGAAATATTCTCATATTGATACTATATTTTCTGTATATGTAAAGGAAAGTGTACTATACAGGAAGCTGAAGTTATTTGCACAGTACGTGAGTAATGTATGTAAAATGCTACGTACATTGTCCGTTACGTTAATTAATTTGCTGATGATATTTTGTATTTAAAACTGTTCACGTTGATGTAAATTTGACAATTGTGAGAAATGGTCACGCTTATGAACAATGTAAGAAATAGGTTTTATGTAAAAGCCCCTGTGCTTTTCTTTCAAACGAAAGTTCCTCTGGGGAGTGGAAAAGGTGGCAAAGAGCGAATTGGCGCCTAGAGCAAGCGCGGGAAGTACGTCGCACAGTCTCTAGGCAGCAGTCATTGTGGCAACATCTTTGTACAGGAGGAGGAGCTTTGCCTACAAATTTGCACAAAATTTCCTCAGATGAAGATTGCAAACGGCTTACGGCACAGATGCGAGTTGTTGCGCTACTGTATGTAAAACTAAATAACGCCAAGAAGAGAAATTGAGCCCATACAACAAGATACTGGCCATCCGCACTGTAGGTAGTGTAGCCACTATAATTATTCGCCGCACCCAAGTCTACAGCCACCAGATAAGATATTTTGGTATGCTCCTTTTGAACAGCGTGAACCATTAATTTAAACTGTTTTAATTATCATTTTTGAACTTTACAGAAACTGGTTCACCCTGTTATTTCATCCTAATCATGCACATAAACAGGGTTCCTACCTGGCGTTTGATTAATCCGAGTATCCTGTTTCACAGACTTATGAAGCGCCAAGTTAATATAAAGAGGCCTCATTTAAGTTTCTTGTGTAAATAATGAGAAAGTTTTCTTAACTATTGCAAAGTGTTATTGTAAAAGTTTGTTTACATAAAATTCAGTGAGAGTGAAGCAAAGTTATTAGAACCTATTAAATGACTATACAGAGTTATTTCAAAGAATAATAGATTTTGAAAGTGCGTGGCAACATAGAGACAGTTTTTCTGTTTTTTAGATAAAAGCATACTAAATTACAATATTAGTTGTAGGGTTATACTGTTCTACCTGTCCCACAAGTGGCTGAGTTGAGTTCCCATCAGGTGACGTGAAAAAGACTGAAATGCGGGATTTTGACAATCGGGTTCTTGACTCGTAAAAATCCCTTCTGGTATGAAGACGATCACCCAGATTTACAGGCAGTAACGGGATAGACAGAACTGGATAACAAGCTGATGGTTGCCTTCTAGTTGTGTTGACGAGACTTCAGTCAGCTTGTAGAACCTCGCTGAAATGTATCACTTATGGGAAGATAGATTCCTCTGTGTCCTCGTCCATTACCGAGCGACAGTTTATCATTTCACGTGACATTGCTTAGGACTGGAACCACTCATCAGGTGTGGCCTTGAAACGTTCCAAATACAAAGCGTATGGTTTGTGAAACCTTAAGGTTCACTCAGTGAGTGAAGAAACTGTTGTGTCATACAACTAATCTGGTGAACAAACTAAACACAGTTCTGTTGCTCTCATGGTGTACCAGTTAGCTTTTCCAATAAATTACTGTAGCTCTTTAAAAGAAATGCCTGGTTCTGTGAAATAGGATTTTTCTGTAATTCTTAATCCGTCAAAGCAGGAGATAAAGGTTATGAGTCCTTGACGATAACTTTTCGTCACAAACGTCAAAAATCAGGATGGCTGATGAGGGAGACTGTCTTCATAGAGTGATCTGAAGGAATAAATGTATACAGGGTGGTCCATTGATCGTTACCGGGCCAAATATCTCACGAAATAAGCGTCAAACGAGAAAAATACAAAGGACGAAACTTGTTTAGCTTGAAAGAGGAAACCAGATGGCGCTATGGTTGGCCTGCTGGTTAACGCTGCCATAGGTCAAACGGATTTTTTTAAAACAGGAACCCCCATTTTTATTACATATTCGTGAAGTACGTAAAGAAATATGAATGTTTTAGTTGGACCACTTTTTTCGCTTTGTGAGAGATGGCACTGTAATAGTCACAAAACAACTGGCTCACAATTTTAGACGAACAGTTGGTAACAGGTAGGTTTTTTAAATTAAAATACAGAACGTAGGTACGTTTGAACATTTTATTTCGGTTGTTCCAACGTGATACATGTACTTTTGTGCCCGCATCTCGTGGTCGTGCGGTAGCGTTCTCGCTTCCCACGCCCGGGTTCCCGGGTTCGATTCCCGGCGGGGTCAGGGATTTTCTCTGCCTCGTGATGGCTGGGTGTTGTGTGATGTCCTTAGGTTAGTTAGGTTTAAGTAGTTGTATGTTCTAGGGGACTGATGACCACAGTAGTTAAGTCCCATAGTGCTCAGAGCCATTTTTGAACCATGTACTTTTGTGAACTTATCAATTCTGAAAACACATGCTGTTACAGCGTCATTACCTGTTAATAGCACATTAATGCAAGATATGCTGAAAATGATGTCCGTCAACCTCAATGCATTTGGCAATACGTGTAACGTCATTCCTCTCAGCAGCAAGTAATTCGCCTTCCGTAATGTTCGCACATGCATTGACATTGCATTGTCGCGTGTTATCGGGCGTTGTCGCTGGATCACGATAGCAGATATCCTACAACTTTCCCCACAGAAAGAAATCCGGGGACGTCAGATCCGGTGAACGTGCGGACCATGGTATGGAGCTTCGACGACCATTCCATCTGTCATGAGATACGCTATTCAATACCGCTTCAGACACATGCGAGCTATGTGCCGGACATCCATCATGTTGGAAGTGCATCGCCATTCTGTCATGCAGTGAAACATCTTGCAGTAACATCGGTAGAACATTACGTAAAAAATCAGCATACATTGCACCATTTAGATTGCCATCGATAAAATGGGGCCCAATTATCCTTCCTCCCATAATGCCACACCATACATTAACCCGCCAAGGTCACTTATGTTCCACTTGTCGCAGCCATTGTGGATTTTACGTTGCCCAATAGTACATATTATATCGGTTTGCGTTACCGCTGTTGGTGAATGACGCTTCGTCGCTAAATAGAACGGATGCAAAAAATCTGTCATCGTCCCGTAATTTCTCTTGTGCCCAGTGGCAGAACTGTACACGACGTTCAAAGTCGTCGCCATGCAATTCCTGGTGCATAGAAATATGGTACAGGTGCAATTGATGTTGATGTAGCATTCTCAACACCGACGTTTTTGAGATTCCCGATTCTCGCGCAATTTGTCTGCTACTGATGTGCGGATTAGCCACGACAGTAGCCAAAACACCTTCTTGGGCATCATCATTTCTTGCAGGTTGTGGTTGAGGTTTCACATGTGCCTGAACACTTCCCGTTTCCTTAAATAACGTAACTATTCGGCGAACGGCCCGGACACTTGGATGATGTCGTACAGGATACCGAGCACCACACATAGCACACGCCCGTTCGGCATTTTGATCACAATATCCATACACCTACACGATATAGACCTTTTCAGCAATTGGTAAACGGTCCATTCTAACATGAGTAATGTATCACTAAGCAAATACCGTCCGCACTGGCGGAATGTAACGTGATACCACGTACTTATACGTTTGTGATTATTACAGCGCCATCTCTCACAAACCGAAAAAAGTGGTCCTACTAAAACATTAATGTTTCTTTACGTACTACACGAATATGTAAAAAAAAATGGGGGTTCCTATTTTTAAAAACGCAGTTGATATCCGTTTGACCTATGGCAGCGCCATCTAGCGGGCCAACCCTAGCGCCATCTGGTTTCCCCCTTCAAGTTAGACGAGTTTTGTTCTTTGTAGTTTTTTCGTTTGATGCTTATTTCGTGAGATATTTGGCCTGGTCACTATCAATAGACCACCCTGCATTTATAACCTTCAAAAAGCAAGCACCCTCTTCCACCACAGCAAGTGGTCTTGTAATGTGTGTCTATCAACGATTCGATGCTTCCTTTCCTTGAAGGAATGATATTCAACTTATCATTCGTACTTGTAATAGTCGGAACGAATCTTGAATAATATCGCCCTGACGTCTAATTTAACAAAACATTAGAATTACGACGATGGTAGATCCGTGACGACCGTAAGAAAAGAAAATGCTATTTTTATGAACTTATTGGTTCTCCTTACGGACTCCATGACAGGTTCTTTGTTATTTATTGCTTTTCATCTGCGGTTTTGTGGAGGTTGCATGGCAATAAGAGAAGGAATTTCCAACTTCAGTTTATTACAGCAAACCTCAGTATATTGATTAAAAACGGGACATGATTAGCCAACCACAATTTAAAATTATATCTGCATGAACACACATTTAAGCAGTCAGGTCTCTCAGTAAGTAATCGACTGAGAAAAGGGGGAAGAGTGACGCAACCTGACCATTACAACGAGAAAATCATTTTAGTGCTTAGAGGGAAATGGAGAGGATGAATGCGCAGCCGTCATTGAAGATAGATAAGCCGGGAAATAACTCGCTACAAGGAAGGAAGAATGATAAAGAATGATCCCTCCCGCATGTTAGGTAAATCATTGAACGATCTGTAACTTACTACGGAACACATGATGGGTTTCTCAGTCACGGATAATTATTGTTTTGTTAAGCAGTACTGAAACCAGATTATGTCTTGCAAAAAAAATTAAGGATTACAAAAATATTCACATCACTCTCGGAGTACTTGATCATACAACTCACTAAAGGCGAAACAAATGCTTGAAAAGCGGACGAATTTACTTAACGTGGTTATCAAATGTCTCCACATACATTACATCTAATTAACAAACAAATCTCGAGTGCCGAGTCCAACAAAACTCAACAACCAATGAAATTCACACGCAAAAGGTAGAAAATGGGGGTAATAATAGATAGGAGAGTAATAAAAGGGGGATGCTTGTATGCTGGGTTCCTGATTTAATACATGCATCGCGACTTAGTCAATATTCCGAAATCCACAGTGTACACTGTTAACACATGCGTACCCATCTAACACAGGAACACAATGCCGCCATCGAAATCAGCTTATCTCTTTTGTTCAACGTAAAGACCAGTTAATTTAGATTCCTGTTGCCGTTTAATACATTGTCTCTTAGTGGACATTAGTTTGCGTATTTGCGGGCAATATGGGATGCTGCAACCCCTGTCTTCAGTGGCCTTAGTTTTGGTTCAAATGGTTCAGATGGCTCTGAGCACAATGGGACTTAACATCTGAGGTCATCAGTCCCCTAGAACTTAGAACTACTTAAACCTAACTAACCTAAGGACATCACACACATCCATGAGCAAGGCAGGATTCGAACCTGCGACCGTAGCGGTCGCGCGGTTCCGGAGTGTAGCGCCTAGAACCGCTCGGCTACTTCAGCCGGCCTTAGTTTTGGTTTTTCGTTTCTAAAATACACTCACTGATAGAGAAAGTAGAGAAAATCCAAACAAAAGCAGTGCATTTCGTTCCGGGTTCTTTTGGTAAACACGAAAGCGTCACGGAGGTTATCAACAAAATTCAGTGGCAGACACTGCAAGAGAGGAGTTCTCCTTCATGGCGTGATTTACTGTTGAAGTCCTGACTGCGCGCATTCATAGAACTTCACCAAATATACTACTTCCTCCTACTTACATCTAATTAAAAGACCATGAAGATAAAATAAGAGAGATCTGTGCCAACAACAATGCTTAGTGGCAATCGTTATGCCTGTGAACTATTTGCAAGTGAAGCAAGAAAGGGGGAAAGTGAGTGTGGCACAGAAAGTAACCTTCGCCAAACGACGCAAGATGGTTTGCAGAGAATAGACACAGACGTAGATGTCGTCTGCCATCTGTTCGTTTGGTTGAGAGAGGTCGAGACAGTTCGATTGCGTCACTAGACAGTCACTGAAAGGCAATTTTTAGGTTTGTGGAATTTGCTCTCTATGTACTCGGACTAAACTTGTAACTGGCTATCATTCAGCATACTTTACAGTAAGGAGATAATCACTATGCAGGAAACTGCTTTGATCAGTTTCATTAGCAATCCTTCTCCCAGACTGTATAGCGTGCTGCTACACTTTCTTTCTTCTGAAAGCCAGTTTTCAAGTAGATTGTTTAAAGAGAATATTTGATAACTGCAGTTACGGCAGCGATGGAAACCAGGTTGTAGTTCTGGAATTAACACAAATTCCCCGCGCTATTCTGTTTTGCGACGAGCCTACACTTAATTTATGTGTAGCAGAGATCAGTGCTGTAGGACTGTAGCCTGATGGAAGGTCTCGATATTTCTCCTGTTCCAGTAGCGCAATTACTGTAGTCTTCTAAAATACTGTCGTTAGTCTGTTTGATTCTGAAATTCTGCTGGAAAAGGAAGCGAGCCGGTGCCTAGTAGCAATCCCACAGCATGTGAGTGGCTCCGGGTAAATCTCATCTCCTCTGCCTGTACTCTTCAGAGGCTGTTAAAGCTACGTTGTGTTCCTGAAGTTGCAAATACTTGAGAATACAAATCATTTCGTAGCCACTCGTTTTGCCTTAAGCAGTTCATCTATGACGCTCTTACTGAACTACTTATTGACTGTCGGCCTGGAAGGTTGGCGAATGTAATTCTCTGTGGGTTCTATACTGTAGCATTCTTTCTCGATGGTGTTGACAATGAGTCCATTTTACGAATGAGAGACCAGACGTCCCTGCTACAAGGATAGAAAATGTTGCTCTGTACAGATTTCTTCCATTTAGCTTTCCTGGTCTCATTCGCCAATTCATTGATGTTCCTTTTTTAAAATTCACCCGCAAGTCCGGTAGTCCCTTCCTTCCACCCTGTCTAAAATATTTGCGGACGCCTCGTGAAAACGGTTTTCTTGGCTGGTGTTTTAAGGGTGTCACAAAAATTTACCTCATTCTCTGGAACTGGATCAATTAATTTCATATTAGAAGCTCTGTCCCACTCACCTCTTTAGAAATTCCAGCTTGGTCTCAGAACAGACCGTACAGCCAGGATCTGAGCACCAATTCCATAAATAATGTGTCTGTGAAGGAAGTCATTTAACGCTCGCCTCAGAATTCGTGAATGCAGTCACGTTGAACTGTTGGAAGCAAAACAGAGATGAAGTCAGTGGTCGCGCTTTCAACGAGCTGAATGGAGTGCCTTTGTCTTTGACGTCGTATGCATGGATCATATTATTTATGTCTGCCAATTCTGACAATTTAGTCTCATAATAATTTTCATTATAGCCCGTGAGAGTAAGATGGTTGTCGAAGCTACAAGAAGTAAATTGTGTGGCCACTAGGCGGCTAGGTGAGGAGTTCCGCTTCAGCAGTCGCAGAAGTCGATCCCACAGTACGCTGCAGCCAGTGTTTGCAAACTGCTATTCATAGCGTCTATTACACAGCTTCGTTACGCGAAAAGTGAAAGGCCTTACACTTTCCTAAATGTGTGAAGCAGTATAGACTACAGTGCATGCCGACATCCGGAAGAACGCTATGGAACTGGAATTTGCCAAGGAGAACGAGCGGCTAACAGCCCTTGGAATTCGAAAGAAAGGTACAGTATGCAACTTAATTCTAACGAATCGCTCTACTATTTCAAACTTAGTGTACGAGTGATTAATCCATGAGTCTAGCGGTACCTCTGAATTAACATTAGAAATAGACTCTGTCTATAAGTTAACCGTTAGTCCAGTCGAAGACAACTTGATAAATGTTCGTGTCTTTAACATACCCATGGAAGCGTCCAAAGAAGTAAACAACTGAAACCGAGACTGTTTTAATAAGCCTGAACATAGCAGTAATGTTCCAAATGTTTTATACAGAGGTGTATCACCGTCTTCCGGCGTGCGTGGAAAGAGTCGGGGTTCTGAAACGAAATAGTTTTTAGGAATGGGGAATTCTGATCCATTTCTTAACGATCAATCCAAAGCTTGTAGCAGAGTTGTAGGTTCTAGCACAACTTTGGAGAGGCAACGAACGGTAAACAGTCCCTTCGTCAAAGAAACATTGCAGTCATTACCAAACAGTTTACTGCAGGCAGATTACAGATGTCCGAGTTGCCTTTTGTTCAGAACGATACTATGCACGATCATCCGGAGCCAAGCCCAGAAACGAAATCAGTGGTGCTGGGTGGTTATAATTAAAGTGTAGGTCCTCACAGAGGTTCACTGTGGGCTTAAATTACTATACGATAGCGAAACGTGGTAGATGTTTTAATGTGTTAATGCGGAACCTATTTACAGTGGAAAAACGTTGCGCCAGTTTTGATCATCAGCTGCAAATATGGCGCTATGAATGCACGAAAGATGCTGGGAAATGTTTTTGTATGTAATGGGTTAGGAACAGGACGTGGGAAAAAAGATCAAAACAGGTGAGAAGACATAATGTTCATTTTACTATTAGCCGCATTCACACTGTTTGTTCAGTTTGAGTGCTTGAGACGTCGACGAGATGCCACAACCGTAAAACGACGTGATCAACAGTTGTTCGTGAGCAACCTGTTCGTGTATAGAGGCCTTCAGATTAGGTGGAGACTGAATGTGAACATGATAAATACATTCATCTGGATACCTTCAGAGCCAAAACCACGCAACAGTTTATCTTGCAGGCCAAGTACCCGGAAAACTTAAGGAGCTTACACGTTTGGGGGGGTTGCATTAAACAGATCTTTCACTGGGCGACTGACATGAGGTGTTGTGTTTCCACACAATCCCGCTCTTTCAGAGCACGAATCACATGCTGCACATGGAGGTCTCGATAACGTGCAGACGTCATGGTACACATGAGCGACCCTCTGTGTATATAATCTTCAAAGAAAGAATAAAGACGCCTGTGAAACCACATCGCACAGTCACACATGGCAAGTGCAAGCGCAATGACTCCTCGAGCACAAAACGCTGATTAACAGCATGGTCGTAAAGCTATTTAAGCTTCACCTACATACTGTCGAGGTGGTTCTAGAGCTGAAGTCTTTATTTATCCAATTTGTGAAAATTATTTCAGATTTGGGAGTTCTGTGTATTCCCTGTATCCTTTAGTGAAAAAGGTGCCTCATCACTACCCGGACACATTTCTTCAACTTCGATCCGTGCCAGAGCAAATTCATAACGTAGCTACTAATCACGAGGTTTCACTTGCTGCAGTGTCTGATTCTTGTTCGGATATCAGTGTAATATAGCCCACAAAAATTCCGGTACTTGTGACCATGGGATGGACACACGATCATTGGCACGACACGGGGTACGTGTTTGAAGGTCAGTTACACCAACCTCGCTATTAACTGCCACCGGATAGGGCACTTTACTAGGTACCACACCAAACTCACCCGTGTTTTCGAATTTCCTTCTCGTCATTTTTCAACCACTTCATGACATCGGGCTTCTCCTCCGACCTTCAGTCGGTTGCACTTTCTCAGTGCAGCATTGCAGTTGCTGCCGTTCACATAAAACAGTTTCACTACAGCGCACATTCTCTCTTCTCAATAGCTATGTTGTTCACCAATGTGATGGCTTGTCAAATAACAGTGTGGGTGTTATACCGCCATACGAAGAGTGTAGAGCGTCAGATTTGCATCTGATGGCCGAAATTGTGACTAATTTTTTACTCGCAGCATTAAAAGATTAGCATATTTATTAAGTTTTGTACCACACTACAATTACAACCTACACTGGACCTCTATGAGAACCTGCATCCGTCAGTACCTGCACTTTAATTATAAAAACCCGGAACATCAAGCGGAAGTAAATCCTGATTAACCATCTAAAACAATAAAACAGTCACAAATGAACGCAACTGAGACTGCAGGTGCAGAAAATATGAGTCAAGTTTCGATCAAAAGTCTAAGAGGAAAATTTCTGCGTGTAGTAATGTAGAAGGGCCAAACGACGTAAACAAAGAGACCACAGCAGCTTCCAGTGGCGACCTAGGAGAAAGCGAGTCTGAAGATACACCATTGTCTTACTAGGAAGCGATCTCCCACGCCGAACACAAACTGTCTGCGGACAGTCATAAGGGAGGAAATTAAGTACAGAAAATGCAGATTGCAGGGTCACGTAGAACCAAACAGAAATTCAGGAGGAGTGGAGGGGAGGTATTCTCAGTCCAAACTCCAGAACTCAAAAGTGGTAATTCACAAAAACAAAAGGCGTTAATAACCTATTAAAATTATAATATTTTTACTTTAAATATCAACATTATTTCCTCTAAGCTAAAACTATATGGAAAGATTCTTAACGCGGCTGAAATCGACAGATGGAAAATGGTACAATGAAGCAGAATTTAATTTAATTTTATTAATTTTTTTCCCGGAACAATAAACACTTACTCCACATTATATAGATCTCGAAGGGATTGGATTAGACAACATATCTGCAACCACATCTGCATTCTTTACAGAGAGACATAAATTTCAGTTTTAAAATAAAGAAAGACGTAAAGGACTTCAGAAGAATGAGAAATTCAAAAGTGACTTTACTGTATTATTACTTTTTTCAGTTCCATGGACTCCTTTTTTCCTTAACTTTTATTTTATGAGTGAAAAGAAATTTAATTTAAACAGAAAAGAAAAGAAACGAAGCTGATTCTTCAAACGGAATAGTAATCTCACTTAATTTCTTTCATCGGCCCGGAGAGGAAAGGAAAAAAAAATGAAAAGGATGAGGCTGTTGAAGCAGATGAGCATAGACAAAGGTCGCGTGTTCGATCCTCGCTCCGTATAAGAAATTTTATCTGTCGCTCACCTTTCTTTCACCTGTGGCAATATTTGATGATGTGAAAAGTTCCGAGGTGCATCGTGTATGGGAGTCCACATAAAACTATTGGTTCCCTAGGAACTGACTGAGTAACCCAAGTCACAGGGAGCAAATGGCATACTGCCCCTAACAGAATCATGCCCAGTAAATCACTCTGGTTTTCAAATCAGTCCATGGATGGAGAGAGGTTTACCGGAGCAGGTATCAGATAGCAGATATTTCTTACAATAACTCCGGTCATCCTGATGCTCCACATTTGGTTAACTTATTCAAAAAAGGGTGCAGTTGTACACAGAGGTTTCACTACCGCCACTTCATCAACTGAACAGATAGCCCGCAGCTGTGGTAGCACATTTTGTAGCAAGGATTCCACCAACAGTTGTGTTTGAACCAATTTTATTATGGCACTACGGGGCCTGTGGCTTGGAGCCACACCAACTGCATAGCTGAACAACAAGGGGCAGACAGTCATAATGAGAGAACCCCTATACATCAAATTAATTCAGAGCCATAAGCACCTAATTATGAGAGTACAGAAAACACAAATGTATTTATAAACATTAAAACATGGGACGCAACCTGCTGCACATGCTAAAGTTCCAACCTTCGTAGATAAAACCGTAACGTCAATTGAATAAAAAGTTTGCTGAGGGAAACTTCTGCATATTTAAATGGCAAAACGTAACCAACGGTAGTGGTGCACCCTTACACATTTAAGTAATACCAGGGCCAAAAGCACATACTTATGAGAGTAGATAAAAATACAAATGTACCTTTGAAACGTCCCCTTCGAAAAATTTATGAATTACTGTGCTGATAAACCTCTTACGTTATTTGATTTTCAAACAGCTGAGCAGAACTGAACGTACTCAGACATTTCGCTATTGACTTATATTGATCAACACTAATCTGACACACAATATTTGTAGCGCAACGCTGTCTGACTTTCAATGATCCCTACAACAGAATGACCCTGACTAACAATAACCTATGCCTTTCGTGAATCACTTACCTCACAAAAATCTTCGTTACTCGAACTACTGCAATACAGCGAGCGCCAATACTGCCAGCCAAATAAAAGATTCTATCTACGAAAGGTACTAACTACTGATAGGCATAGCAAATGAAAGATTTTGATAAAGAACAAAACAATGTAATTACCTTAATAGTGTTCAAAAGTAATTTTATATATACATATATATATGTATATATATATATATATATATATATATATATATCAGTTCATGACATCCAGTCTTACAAATTTACTGTCTCTGATGGACACACGCCCAGATCATCCGCTCTAAAAACTCCGCCATCCTCTCCCCACATCCACCACTGCTGGCGGCTCACCTCCAACTGCGCAACGCTACAATAGCGAATATTCAACAATGCAAACCAGCCACAGACTTCACACAGCACAGTCAGTGATTTTCAAATAGAGCGCTACGTGACGTTACCAACATAAAAACCTAAACATCCTACTTACACTACTTACAAACAGTAAAACAAGGTGGAGAATGTAGCAGGCCCAAACCCTCACACTTCAAAACCATAATTTCCTTAGGCGGATAGTCAATGTGAAAAAAAATTGAGAATTTTACGAGGCGAGAAGAAAATTCACACCCTTAATATTTAAAAAGAGATGGAGGTTATGCATAGCTTGATACTGTATCCGCAACTAATGATGAACAATCAAATCGAGCTAGGGCATGTGGGCTTCTTGTTTAACTTTGACAGTATTGCAGGAGCTTAGTGGTCCGTCATTCTGTTTTAATACAGTTTGTATGTCAGTCTTGTCTGTTCCTAGACATCTTTTGGTTTTTCGATATTTTTTCCTTACTACGTATCTGCTTGTGCTTTTGCGTCTGGGTCTAAGCTCCAGACTTTCCGCACAGGATTCCTTGTTTTGTTGCCCTTGATCTTTTAGAACTGATGCAACAAAGCAGATGCTTTGATAGTACGTTTAGAGGATGGGCAAGTAGTTTTGGTTTCTTCCGTCCCACGAGAGGGTTGCGATCTTCGCTCCGGCGACTCATGCTTCGGACTCGTTCACCGCCTCGCCCCACGCATTCAGTGCGACCGGTGGTTGCTTCGGCTCACCTGGGTGGCTCTGTGTTGTACTGACCTGCTGGTAAGCCTTTTGCTTCTTGCCTCTACGATATGTTGCTTTTGTTCCAGCTTCTCTGTTTGGTTACAGACGCGAACTTGTTACTTGGCAATGCATGTTTTCCGTCGCCCAACTTTTTTACACACTGAGTATCCACTCTATGGCTTTATTAACTAAGACGGTTGACCCTTCTATAGTCTTCACCACGACGTTTACCATGTTTTAATGTTTATAATTACACTTGCATTTTGTCTTTCCTCATAATTAGCTGCTCATGGCCCAAGCATTATTTAGATGCGTTGAGGGTCAATCTCTGTCACTGGTTCTTTCTTGTTATTTAAATATGCAGGAATTTTTCCTCGCTCAAATTTTTACACGTTGACTATCTGACGCACGGACGTTATGGCTTTAACTAAGATGACTGGCCCTTCTAGATTCTTGGCCATGTTGTATATAATGTTTTATTGTTTGTAAGCACATTTGTGTTTTTATCTATTCTCATAGTGGCTCTGGTATGATGTATAGGTGTCCAGTCATTATCGTTGCGTATTTTTTGTTCAGAAATGCATCTGAAGATGTGGCTACAAGCCACGAAAGTGGCAGTGCCATAATGAAACTGGTTTAAATACAGCTGTCTGCGGAGTTTTTCCTACAAAAGAATACGAAGTATCAATACTTTCTTTTCTCTCACTCATGTGTGTCAGATGATATCGTCCCCTTTCTATAAAACAAGCTTATTCGATTTCTTGACACTTTACAATGTAGCGAGCATCTCTAGGGGATATTTAGCATATATATCCGAGTCTCAATGGTCCTGCCTGACAACGTTGCTGCTCGAAATTCGCTCTCAGAAACCGAACAGCGTTGCATAATTGAAGTGTGGGCACTCAGACACAGTTAACAATAAGTAGGAACACGCCGTCGAAAACGTTAAATTGGCAGAGTGTGTACTCGGCCAATTATGGTGGGTGCTCTGCCTGCCAGAGAGGCGCAGAACTTGAGAAGCCCACGGACGGCCTCCCTCTGCCCGCCCCTTACCAATCCCCCCCCCCCCTCCCCACCCCTCCCTCTAGCTCTTGCTCTTGGTTTCGCTCCGTCCCCGCCTCTGTGGCAAACGTAGCAGAACAACAAGTTGAGCTGGCGCTGAACTGCCGCCAAGTCGCCGTTGTTCGACCCGCGAGAAGCGTTTGCCCACCCCACCCCCTCTCACAGAAACCCCCCTCCCCCACCGCCAACCCCACCCACACCATTGCAAGACGTCGCTCTCTCCGCCTCCACTGCTGCGTCCAGAGAAAACCAAGAGACTCGTGTATACTTCAAGAGATGCCTCAAGATAATTGGAGAAATTTTTGGAGGCTTTTTTCCTTTATTAAGCTAAATGACGAAGAGCTGTAAGTGTTATATTGGTGTTACTTAAGAGTCCCCATAAACATATTTTGATAAAAAATCTCTGTTACATGTTTAAGTGACACTTTTTCTAGAACACTCTTTATAAAAGTAGACGTGCCACGAAACAGCTATGAGAATGATTATACTGGGTAATCAAAAAGTCAGTATAAATTTGAAAACTGAATAAATCACGGAATAATGTAGATAGAGAGGCACAAACTGACACACATGCTTGGGGTGACATGCGGTTTTATTAGAACCAAAAAAATACAGAAGTTCACAAAATGTCCTACAGATGGCGCTTCATCTGATCAGAATAGCAATAATTAGCATAACAAAGTAAGACAAAGCAAAGACGATGTTCTTTACAGGAAATGCTCAATATGTCCACCATAATTCCTCAACAATGGCTGTAGTCGAGGAATAATTTTGTGAACAGCACTGTAAAGCAAGTCCGGAGCAATGGTGAGGCATTGGCGTCGGATGTTGTCTTTCAGCATCCCTAGAGATGTCGGTCGATCACGATACATTTGCGACTTCAGGTAACCCCAAAGCCAATAATCGCACGGACTGAGGTCTGGCGACCTGGGAGGCCAAGCATGACGAAAGTAGCGGCTGAACACACGATCATCACCAACGACGCGCGCAAGAGATCTTTCACGCGTCTACCAATATGGGGTGGACCGCCATCCTGCATAAACATCGTACGTTCCAGCAGATGTTTATCAGCCAGGCTGGGGGATGATGCGACTCTGTAACATATCGGCGTATCTCTGACCCGTCACGGTAGCAGTTACAAAACCAGCATCACGCATTTCCTCGAAGAAAAAAGGCCCAATGACGGTAGATGTGGTAAATCCAACCCATACCGTGACTTTCTCGTCGTGTAATGGAGTTTACATGACAGTTGTAGGATTTTCGGTAGCCCAAATTCTGCAGTTGTGGGCGTTGACAGACTCTCGGAGCGTGAAATGAGCTTCGCCGGTCCACAACACGTTACTCAACCAATTGTCATCTTCCGCCATCCTTTGAAACCCCCACACCGCAAATGCCCTCCGCTTCACTAAGTCACCAGGTAACAGTTCATGATGCCGATGGATTTTGTACGGATAGCATCGGAGGGTACGCCTAAATGCCAACCAAACAGTAGTGTATGGATTGCCGGTGAGACGGGCGACTGCACGAGCGCTGACTTCCCCGTGCATAGACGAATCCGCTACAGTCTCCATTTCTTCCTGAACTGTCTCAGCAGCATTACGCCTTGTGCTCGGTCGGCCACTACGGGGTCTATCGTCTAACCAACCCGTGGCTTCGAACTTCTAAATCATTCTCGCCACAGCTGCATTTGTCAACGGACCTTTACCCGTTCGAATCCCCTTCCTATGGCGAGAGGATCGTAACGCTGAACTAGCATATTCCCCATTCTGATAATACAGTTTCGCTAAAAGCGCCTTTTCAGGTAACGTCAATATGCTGCGACTGCTGGCGCATCTGATTCTCTCTCTCATTACAGCTCCTTTTATACACGATTGTCATGCGCAGTCACTGACGTTTTGTTGTCCAGCGCCATCTGTCGGACATTTTGTGAAATTTGTTTTCTTTTTTTTTGGTTCTCATAAAATCCCGTGTCATTCCAAGCACGTGTGTCAATTTTTACCTCTCTGTCTACATTATTTGGCGGTTTATTAAGTTTTCGAATTTATACTGACTTTTTGATCACCCGGTATTTTCAGAAAAATTGGATGATTTATTCAAGAGAGAGAGATCCGTAACTGGGCAAGTCAGTAAGGCACTAGACCACATCTGAGCCTTAAGCAAGTAGTTATACGGCTTAGCATTGATTGACAGAGTTGTTGGGTGTCCTCCTGAGAAATATAGTGCCAAATTCTGTCCCATTGGCGCGTTAGATCGTCAGAATCCCGAGATGGTTGGAGGGTCGTGCCCGTAGAGCTTCAACGGCTCTCATTTGGGGAGATATCCGGCAATGTTTCTCGCCAAGGCAGAGTGTGGCTAGCATGATCACAAGCAGTAGAAACTCGTCGTGTGCGCACAGGCATTATCTTGCTGAAATGTAAGCCCAAGATGGCTTGCGATGGAGAGCAACAAAACGAGGCGCAGAATATCGTCCACTTACCACTGTGCTGCAAGGATGCCGCGGTTGACAATCAGAGGGGTCATGCTGTGAAAAGCACCCAAAGTCATCACTCCTGGTTGTCTAGCCATGGACCGAATGACGAGCGACATTCAGGTTGGTACCCCACCAATGTCCGGGACGTCTCCAGCCAAGTCCTCGCTGGTCATCGGGGCTTATTTGAAAGCATAAGTCATAACTAAAGACAATTATGCTTCAGTCAATGTGATACTATGCCGTTGCCATTGCAAACGGACTTTTATGTTGTACTGTCAGTGGTAGTCGGTGCTGAGGACTCTTCGAGCTTATCGGCTTCTCTGTAAGCCGCCTATTAATAGCACTTGCTGTCACTGAAGCATCAGTTACACGTCGAAAGGATGATAATGATGAATCCGTGGCTCTGAGTGCCTCTCTGACGTTTGCTCGGTCATCTCGTTCTCTCTCTAGGTCGACTGCTTCCTTCTCGACGCTGTGTTCGAACACGGTTAACCCATTCCTACCAGTATCGACGAATAGAGACGTCGCTTCTACTCAAACGTAGAGCGATTCGCCGATTACTTCTTTGAGCCAAACTACACATTCTCTCTCAAGTACTGACGTATGCGTATCGCGTTCAAGCGACTGCCTACGAGGTATAGTTACCCTCCAGCTAAGTACACGCAATGAAATTCGCAAAGACTTCATGCCCAAGTATCGATATATCCGCTGTTTGCTATCGTTGGCGGCTACATGGTGAAACTACGTCACACATTCATCCTTTCGCTACCAAACTTCACAGTTTATCATTTTCCGTCTCTACGTGTTTGAAAATCAGTTTTTGAACAGTTTGCGTAACTCTATAATGGTACGTCGTTTTTTTTTTTTTTTTCTTAAAATGTATTTGTTAGAGTAGGAATTTAATTAATCAAATGTTGGCTACTGAATAATTACAGGTTTGTATATCTGATGAAAACACATAACAATGTCATATTTTTGGCCTGCATATTTCTTATTCTTTGAGGAAAAAAGTTGCTTTTTCTCTCGATGCTCCAATCAATATTACACTTAAGAAAGATAATTGATGGACTTCCCTGTATCTGCCTCTCTTCTCATGTCCATCTGTCAATCACCATCACCATCATCATCATCATCATCATCGGCTTTTCGCGGATGATGCTGTACTATACAGAGAAGTTGCAGCATTAGAAAATTGTAGCGAAATGCAGGAAGATCTGCAGCGGATAGGCACTTGGTGCAGAGAGTGGCAACTGACCCTTAACATAGACAAATGTAATGTATTGAGAATACAAAGAAAGAAGGATCCTTTATTATATGATTATATGATAGCGGAACAAACACTGGTAGCAGTTACTTCTGTAAAATATCTGGGAGTATGCGTGCGGAACGATTTGAAGTGGAATGATCATATAAAATTAATTGTTGGTAAGGCGGGTACCAGGTTGAGATTCATTGGGAGAGTGCTTAGAAAATGTAGTCCATCAACAAAGGAGGTGGCTTACAAAACACTCGTTCGACCTATACTTGAGTATTGCTCATCAGTGTGGGATCCGTACCAGATCGGTCTGACGGAGGAGATAGAGAAGATCCAAAGAAGAGCGGCGCGTTTCGTCACAGGGTTATTTGGTAACCGTGATAGCGTTACGGAGATGTTTAATAAACTCAAGTGGCAGACTCTGCAAGAGAGGCGCTCTGCATCGCGGTGTAGCTTGCTCTCCAGGTTTCGAGAGGGTGCGTTTCTGGATGAGGTATCGAATATATTGCTTCCCCCTACTTATACCTCCCGAGGAGATCACGAATGTAAAATTAGAGGGATTAGAGCGCGCACGGAGGCTTTCAGACAGTCGTTCTTCCCGCGAACCATACGCGACTGGAACAGGAAAGGGAGGTAATGACAGTGGCACGTAAAGTGCCCTCCGCCACACACCGTTGGGTGGCTTGCGGAGTATCAATGTAGATGTAGATGTAGATGTAGATGTATATCAGCCAATCCAATCATTAAATGATGTGGCCTCTTCGAGTCGTGGATTCCGGTAGGGTTTCAGCAGTCTTCTCCAGGTGGGACGGTCTTGGGCAGTTCTCTGCCAGGTGTTACCAGCGATCTTCTTGATGTCTTTGTCCCATCTGTCTGGTGGTCTTCCTCTAGGCCTCCGGTGCTCTCTCGGACTCCACTCCAGTACTAGCTTCGCCCATCTGTCCAATGAAAAAAAAAATAGAAAAAAAAATTTCATGTAGTTCTTCCCACTTCAGAGTTGTGTGTTCAATCTCAAGCTTTGGACGACTTCCTCCGTCGTCATTGTCAGGAGATTTCTGTAGTACCCCAAATTATTTATTTGGCTGTACCATGCCACGTAGACGTCACGAAGCTACGGCACTGTCATATGCTATCAGAATTTAATACTGGAGAACATTGGCAGGGATGGTGATTTCGTTAGATGATGGATAACTCAGCTGAATTCTTTGTTACCTTTAAGCATTGAAAGCCTGTTTCCATATATAATCAAGAAAATTAAAGAGACGCTGCACCTAACAACAGACAGCCTTCGTCTCGGTGTGTCTGGAAATTATAAAACAGCTTGTAAGTATAGTAGCAGTTACATTGGAGAGTAAGTACGAAAGACTTCAGCAGGCTGCACGGACACCACATTAAATATCGCTATTTCGACAAATCTGCTGTTACCGAACGAACCTACGATTATGTTTGAAGAATCGGGATAATTATACCCGTGCGTCTGCCCACTAAGATTCCGCCATGAAAGATGCTGTTGAGATCATATGTAACAATTCCTTCAACCGAGACAGTGGCTACACCCTTAGTGGTGCGTGGAAACTGACGTTTGATCTTGAAAGACAACAGAGAAATCAGCTGAATTATCGACTATCTAACGAAATCTGTATAGCTTAATTTCCCCACTATATCTTTTCTGTATGAAATTTAGCTCAACTGTATCCCCAACTCTATAAAAGTCTACGTATTACCAAAACCATGTATTCTCAAAGTGTTATTCAACTTACACTCATATGCTAACCTTCGACTAAACAAAACCTTATTTGAGCTGAACTGTAATTGATCTGAATGCAGCTTGTATTAAATGCCCAACGGAAGTAAAACAATTATCTGTCTCTAATCAAAATTTTCACTTACCTTGACTCTTGACAACATTGTTGCAAAATTCTCGAAAGCGTAACAACCAGCAAGCAGGCAGCGGTTAGACTAGATTTCTTTTTCTAAATATATGTTCAATCTGTTGCGTGTGCTAATTCATATGATGTGGGGACAGTAACTATTGCTATGAAATGATATTCCAAGAAAATGATTTTAGAATGAAATACATATTCAAAAAGACAGAGTAAAACTTCGCGTGATCTTCACACATAGCATTGGTCTGAACAATACTATACTTAACAAAGTGAACAATGATTTGAAAAGAATACAAGGTAAACAGAGAATTTCTTTAAAAATCAAACAGCTTAATCAATTAATATGTTACTCCATGATTCAGTGAAGTGGGAGGGGGTCTTTCTCTCAGCTCTGTGCGAGTTAACTAGCTAACAATAATCATTCAGACAAATAAGGTGGGCAGTGCTGCAGTCTTACCTAAAACTTCTTCTCTCCAAAAACGGTTGCATTATTTCAGATTTATATTCCTTTCACCTTTCATTGTCTACATCATATTCATCCTTGCTATCCTTTTTTCATTTAACATATACCTTCACAAGTCAACACTGCACTACTGAAACAGTCCGTCACCTACTACACTTCAACTAAGAATGTATCAGACTGCGCAGAGGCGAAGACTGTGCCACAACAAGACCTAAGATTGTTTAACAGTAACATAACTTGCTCTCTCTCTGGCGTGCATTTCGATGACATACAAAAACAAAAATGACATAACCATAGTAAATAGCTACCAATATTCTTCATTCATAGACATCGATGCTCATGTGTTTCAGTACATGGAAGTTCAGTGACTTCGTGATTCCGCAACTTCGAGACGTCTGCATGACACAATTTGGTCAACTGAGTAAAGTAGTTAAAGGTCTACTGAAATATCCTGACGATGACGACGGATGAAGTCGAAAGCTTGAGACTAAATACAAATCTGACGCCTCAAGAACTGCGTGAAGCATTTATTCAAGAATGCCACCGCGAAGAATCATTTTTACAACCGACCAGTGTCCTGTAAACAACTGAAAGTTACGGAAAAGTCTAAACGTAGGTTCTTTTGACAACTACTAATGAGTAAATAGCTTCAAATAACGCTGTAATACAAAACCAGAGATATAAGCTACAACATTTCTATCTTCACAACTGCTTGATGTAACACCCTTATTCGTTGGTATATCATCAGCATCCTCAGAGGAAGAGTTCAACTATCATCACACCCTCCGTCTTCTCCACCTGCCACACTATCTGATACGCTATTTGCATAAATTCCTGCAGAATTAATTTTGTATAAGAAGGACAGTTTCCCTGCGAACAGATCTGTAAGATTTAAAAACAGTAAGTTCAAATATGTTTAGATTAATGTCTGCAGTCATAACTTTTATACAGATACACCTTAAAGCTATCTATGTCATAAAATGCATTTTAAAGCATCGGTGATCACATGAATCAACAGTTCAAGCAAATACCTCTACGCTATACAAAACCCCAAACAGGATACTGCTCAAGTAGTTCTTGCAATTTTTTTACATCCAGATCCGTCACCTTGTAATCACTTACCAGTGCAAACATTTCATACGATCTTGTCGTTCGCATGGTACATTCCTAAATTAATCGCCACCTTTAAACTATAGGAACTGGACAAAAATATGCCAACAACGCGTGAAATATATTTTTGTAAACATACGCACATGCTACACAAGCCCGCAGGTGGCGCTGTTGTATTTGTTCAAGAACGTCAATACGTTGAAAGGGTTAGTAATGGTCAGAACACGGTTCTGTGTATTTGAGAGTGAGTTATGTCGGAGCTAAGTGAATTCGAATGTCGGCAAATTGTTGATTCTCGTATGACGAGTGCCTTCGTAACCAGGGGAGTGGAACCCAGGGGAGCCGAACTGTTTGATGTTTGAAGAGTTACCTAATACAGGGATAGGTGAAAGACATCATCTGCTGAGTCACAACGCGGAAGAAATCGTATTTCGACTGATACTGACATACGGATACTGACATACTGTCATTCAAAAAGACTGTGATTAAAATTAAGAAGGCGGTAGTTGAAAAACTCGCTGTAGAAATGAATGTCGCGCTCGCCAACCCTGTCCGTAACATAACAACACGTAGTGATCTGAATAAGCATGGGATTGCAAGGGGAACTGGAATTCCAAACCTACGCATGAGTGATGCAAATGCTTGCAGCAGGAAAACATGTTGACGAATCCATAAATCCTGGGATTTTTAATTGGGCTGGATGAGTCTTGTTTCACACAGTTCCCATCTTCTGGCCAAGTTAACATTCCAAGAGTGAAATATGTGGGCTGGGGGACGATTTCGGCAGTAAAATCGTGGTATTCCATGGTCCCAATGTTTCGCCTGCCAGGCCGCACTACTGACAAATATTATAATACTGTCATCCCATGTAGGCTTTCACGGCCGGCGTCTTCATCAGTAAACACTTCCGGGCTAAGTTGCCGTGGTCGATCTGTAGAAATTCTTCTCCCTGACGTTTCGTTCTCAACTACGGAGAACATCTTCCGAGGTGAGTCGACGACTGGCTGCTAGGAGCTGGGGCCGCCGCTTGTATGGAGATCGTAGAGGGCGACACCACATGTCACGTGGCGTCGATGTGTGGCTATCTCGGCTATCATCTGTTCTCTCGATTGCAGGCAATCGATTGTCACGTGATTGATGCAACGTCGACCGCCATATCTTATCCAATTTTAATCCTCCTTCTTTACGATTAAAATTGTATTGATGTTTGTGGATTTCAATTGCCTCTCTATACATACGTGTATAACAGTGCGACGTCCTCGCTAGCACGCTTGTCTCACCAAATTTTATTTCGTGATCTCCATCCTTAAAAACATGTTCCGCTACTGCCGATTTGTCGATATGTCCCAAGTGACAGGTTCTTTTGTGCTCCGTCAACCGTGTATTGATGCTTCTTTTTGTAATTCCTATGTAAACCCTGCCACAACTACACGGAATTTTATATACCCTGGGGTGGCTAGGGTGTGACGAGCATCTTTTGTTGAACATAGGCATTCACTAACTTTCTTAGGTCTGAAAATAGTCTCCACCTGAAACTTGGCTAGTACTTTTCCAATGCGATCACTGATGTTTTGGATGAACGGAAGAAATATTTTTCCAGCTGATGGTTGTTGCTGTCTCCTATTTTTAGGCATTTTTCTACTTGGGTGAAGTGCTCGGTTAATCGCGTTTTTCGTATAACCATTTTTCGCAAAAGCCATTCCTAAATGATTTAGTTCTTCTTGTAAGTAGCCTGGTTCACAAATATTATTGGCCCTATCCACTAGTGTTTTTATGACCCCCCCTCTTTTGCCTTGGGTGGTGGTTTGAGTTCTTATGGAGGTAGCGATCAGAATGTGCACCTTTCCTGTAGACCTTATGGCCTAAGGTCCCATCCGCCCGTTTGATAACTGATACATCCAAAAAGTTAAGTTGTCCGTTCTTCTCTTTTTCTATAGTAAATTTGATCTTTGGGTTGATGCTATTTAAGTGCACCAGGAAATCATTCAAGTCTTCTTCCTCATGATTCCATATTACAAAGGTATCATCCACATACCGATACCACTTCGAGGGGCTTTTTTTGGCCGACTGCAGTGCTTGATGTTCAAAATATTCCATGAATAAATTCGCAATTGCGGGGCTTAGGGGGCTTCCCATGGCTACCCCATCAATCTGTTCATAAAATTCACCATTGTACTGAAAATAGGTCGAGGATAGACAGTGTTGGAACAAGGCCACTATATCAGTAGGGAACATATCGGCTAGATGAGAGAGAGGTTCATCAACTGGAACCATAGTGAACAAAGACACTATATCAAAGCTGACAAGGATGTCATTAGGACCGACAGTAATTTCCCCCAATTTCTCAAAGAAGTGTAGAGAGTTTTTAATATGACTCTCAGTTTTGCCTATGTAAGGTTGTAACAAAGAGGCAAGGTGTCTGGCTAGTTCTTGGGTAGGAGCTCCAACTGCGCTGACTATCTGTCTCAAAGGAACATCAGGCTTATGTATCTTTGGTAATCCATATAATCTCGGAGGATAAGCCACCAATCGTTTGATAAAACAGTCTTCCATTCCTACAGAAGTTAAAAAGTATCTTTGTAAAACGGAGGCTTATCCTCCGAGATTATATGGATTACCAAAGATACATAAGCCTGATGTTCCTTTGAGACAGATAGTCAGCGCAGATGGAGCTCCTACCCAAGAACTAGCCAGACACCTTGCCTCTTTGTTATAACCTTACATAGGCAAAACTGAGAGTCATATTAAAAACTCTCTACACTTCTTTGATAAATTGGGGGAAATTACTGTCGGTCCTAATGACATCCTTGTCAGCTTTGATATAGTGTCTTTGTTCACTATGGTTCCAGTTGATGAACCTCTCTCTCATCTAGCCGATATGTTCCCTACTGATATAGTGTCCTTGTTCCAACACTGTCTATCCTCGACCTATTTTCAGTACAATGGTGAATATTATGAACAGATTGATGGGGTAGCCATGGGAAGCCTCCTAAGCCCCGCAATTGCGAATTTATTCATGGAATATTTTGAACATCAAGCACTGCAGTCGGCCAAAAAAAGCCCCTCGAAGTGGTATCGGTATGTGGATGATACCTTTGTAATATGGAATCATGAGGAAGAAGACTTGAATGATTTCCTGGTGCACTTAAATAGCATCAACCCAAAGATCAAATTTACTATAGAAAAAGAGAAGAACGGACAACTTAACTTTTTGGATGTATCAGTTATCAAACGGGCGGATGGGACCTTAGGCCATAAGGTCTACAGGAAAGGTGCACATACTGATCGCTACCTCCATAAGAACTCAAACCACCACCCTAGGCAAAAGAGGGGGGTCATAAAAACACTAGTGGATAGGGCCAATAATATTTGTGAACCAGGCTACTTACAAGAAGAACTAAATCATTTAGGAATGGCTTTTGCGAAAAATGGTTATACGAAAAACGCGATTAACCGAGCACTTCACCCAAGTAGAAAAATACCTAAAAATAGGAGACAGCAACAACCATCAGCTGGAAAAATATTTCTTCCGTTCATCCAAAACATCAGTGATCGCATTGGAAAAGTACTAGCCAAGTTTCAGGTGGAGACTATTTTCAGACCTAAGAAAGTTAGTGAATGCCTATGTTCAACAAAAGATGCTCGTCACCCCCTAGCCACCCCAGGGTATATAAAATTCCGTGTAGTTGTGGCAGGGTTTACATAGGAACTACAAAAAGAAGCATCAATACACGGTTGACAGAGCACAAAAGAAACTGTCGCTTGGGACATATCGACAAATCGGCAGTAGCGGAACATGTTTTTAAGGATGGAGATCACGAAATAAAATTTGGTGAGACAAGCGTGCTAGCGAAGACGTCGCACTGTTATACACGTATGTATAGAAAGGCAATTGAAATCCACAAACATCAATACAATTTTAATCGTAAAGAAGGAGGTTTAAAATTTGATAAGATATGGCGGTCGACGTTGCATCAATCACGTGACAATCGATTGCCTGCAATCGAGAGAACAGACGATAGCCAGAGGTAGCCACACATCGACGCCACGTGACGTGTGGTGTCGCCCTCTACGATCTCCATATAAGCGGCGTCCCCAGCTCCTAGCAGCCAGTCGTCGACTCACCTCGGAAGATGTTCTCCGTAGTTGAGAACGAAACGTCAGGGAGAAGAATGTCTACAGATCGACCACGGCAACTTAGCCGGGAAGTGTTTACTGATGATTATAATACTGTTTTGGCTGATCGTGTCCATTCTTTGGGATAATGTTTGTTCCACAAATGTGATGCTTTGTTCCAAAACGACATGCCCCTTTCATGTAGCTATCATCGTTCAGGACTAGTTTTGTGAGCACTAGGATGAATTGTCGCATCTCCCCTGGCCTCAGCATAGTTGGATCTCAACATTATTTGCCTTTGGGGTTTACTCTGGAGAAAAAGGTGCCTTTGTGGTCTATTCTGGAGAGACGGGTGCGTGTTCGTTATCCACTTCCAACTTCATTACTTCAGCTTGCGTCTATTTTGCTGAAGGGATGGCATACGATTGCATTGAGAACCAACAGGGCCTGCAATTGTCTTTTCTGAGAAGACTGTCAGCTCATTTGAATGCTAAGGTGTTACTTCCTTTGTATTAGGCAAGGTAATGTGTCGTATTTTGTTCATCACCCGTATTTCAGTTGTCAATATGAAAAGGATTTTAAAAACAAATTACCTATGTTCCATCAAACTTGCGGTACCATAAAAGGATGCCCAAAAACTAAAATCAGGGCAGAAACGCAAATGAAATCGTACAAAGTAATGGCTGAGAGACTACTTTTCTCTAGGCATCTGAAAATGGACGTTGACAAAAGGTAATAAAAAGAAGACACAGGTTGTCGAAATGAGATTATGAATAACAGTAAGAGAGTTTACTCTTTCAGATAAAACTGCGAATGAAAAATTAAGGAAAGAAATAGGAATCATTTATTTGCAAGAAGAAATTGTAAACTACAAAACGGTTCAAAGGCTCTGAGCACTATGGGACTTAACTTCTGAGGTCATCAGTCCCCTAGAACTTAGAACTACTTAAACGTAACTAACCCAAGGACATCACACTCATCCATGTCCGAGGTTGGATTCGAACCTGCGACCGTAGCGGTCTCGCGGTTCCAGACTGTAGCGCCTAGAACCGCTCGGCCACCGCGGCCGGCAAACTACAGAGATGATTGAAGACAGCTTTTTGATAGAATTCCCAAGGATAGTATCCAAAGTGATGCGTTGTACTGTAGGCCTAAGGAAAGAAAATACCCGAATTACCAAGAAAACGATAGTGAGATATTTTTTAAAGGATGCTGCGACCATTTGACCATAAAAACTTTAATTTTATCGTCCAGTTTTCGGCCTTAGAGCATTTTAATGTACATACATTTATTTCTCAGCTTGAAAATGAGCTAATGCTGAAATCTGGATCGTATAGCAATAACATAATAATTATTACAGCAAATGGTGGCAGCATCATTCAAAAAATTTACCTCAACGGTTTCTCCAGCAGAAGTCGATGGTGAGATACGTTTTGAAGCCGGAACTGGCAACATTCTCACATCGGTGGAATGCAGAAGCAGAATATCATGGGTGAAATCAGTGCAGGAGATTCTCCGAAGTCAGCCGCCGAGGAATGGCTATCGCATTTCGAGGCCACTTATTGACTGTTACCGAAGCTGTATCGCTGCGGCAGTAAGGTCATCACCTTCCGTGCTGATCAGCAATGTGTGTGTTTTTATAATTATAGCTGGTGCGCTGAAATGCAGTAAGGCTATACACCGTTTATACCAGGATTCCCATGTTCATAAATGCTTATACGAAAGCAGTGCCAATAATGTACTTTATGTTGTTATCTCCTGTCCCCGTTTCCCCCTCATTTTGCAACTATAGAATCGATCCACAGTCACATTACTGCCGTAGAACACGGCTAGTAAGATCGATCACATGCCGTTTGATCCAGGGCATTTCTTTATCGATTAGTTTATGCGGTTGCTCTCACGAGGGAATGGTAGATCTACGTTAATCTGCGGACAGCATTTTGTGGAATTATTTCAGCTGTCCGTACAGACACAGCTGGTGCTATGATTAATTAAATGACCTCACGTGCAGGGGCACTACGCCCGAGTGGTTTAATATGTTGGCTGATCCGTTTTCCATCGCTGTAGGCAATTCCGACAGTTCATCCTACGATAATATTTCATGGTTTAAGAAAGGCGTACTACTATGATAAGAAGAGGTCCTTCTGAAATACAATCCCTTAGCTGTTTGTCAGCAGGTGGCTTAGTATACATCTCTGATTCCTACCACAGTTTCTTGGTATCAGGTGCCCACTTCTCCACGTTTCTCAGATACACATCCAGCTAACATCAATTTGTTCAAGTGGTTCAAATGGCTCTGAGCACTATGGGACTTAACATCTGAGGTCGTCAGTCACCTAGAACTTAGAACTACTTAAACCTAACTAACATAAGGACATCACACACATCCATGCCCGAGGCAGGATTCGAACCTGCGACCGTAGCAGTCGCGCGGTTCCAGCGTAGAACCGCTCGGCCACTCCGGCCGGCTAACATCAATTTGTGTTAACGAGAGTTCGAGAGGAGCTTTAAAACTTTAACACGGTGTCATCAGAGTAATGATTATCTGAAGGTGCTGGCATCTTGTAAGAGGAATAACTTGTAGCAGTTTATCTGCACAGTACTAATACTTTTAATTTGTGTATACTTACCAAACACACTAGCCTCTATAATTTTTCAGCTGCTTCGTACAAGAAGCAACGATGTTAAGAAGCTTTAAAACAAGAATGCAACAGGAAAGCAGCAAGAAAGTTTTCTTCCGAAACTTTTTTAAACAGGGAAAGACGTGTCTTACGAGCGAGTTTATAAGATTATGAATAAATTAGAAACTTTAGCTATCGGCTTATGAATAAACATCAAAAGAAACCGTGTACAGTAGTGGAAATGAGAACTGCGTAGTAGACAACAGCCGCTCATGAAGTGGGGAAGAGAGATGGAAGTAACTAAGTTCTGTAAATAGGCGTCGCCAGAAGAGGAGGACGACAATGAGAAGGACAATTCGGTTTGCGTCCACAGACATGTATCGACGTATACAGCTCTTCTTGAATATCAATAGCCGGGACTAAAGCGGTCTGCCTGTAAGGAGGAGAATGTAAAAATGTCCTTAGGTTGACGACCTAACTTAACTACTTCCTGATCATGGTTGTGAAGGAGGTATTAAGTTCGATAGAGAAGCGATCGTTACAAAAAGGGGTCTACAATGTATCACCAGTAAAAACATACTGTTCAGTTAAGGTGTTGAACCTGATTAAAACTATCATCTGACTAACACTAACTTTCGTCAATGCGCACCATCAGTAAAAATTTTATCTGACACAAAAGTTCTGTATACCTCAGTTAAAATTTAAATACATTTCATATCAAGCAATAACCTTGGCCTGGCACATCAGCCGTTCACGAACACAATCCAAAGTCTGAATGTACACTATCTAATTTCTTCAAGGTTTTCAGTCTGTAACCATGGCGTACGCAGTTCCTTTGACGACCGGCGTGGTATCTAGACTATCGCTTCTCACGCAGTTGGGTGCCAGGTAATTCGACTTTCCCACACCCTCCGAATTACTGCATGCCTCATCATAAAAGTCGCTTCTGAAACATATTTCCACAAACAGTAATACAAATACATCCTACAACTTGTAGTTAGCTCGCTCGTTTAGCAGTTCTGGTCATAAAATTTTCCTACCTTGATTATATAAAAATACTGCAGGGTTGATATAAGTACTGACGGCCGCCCTAGGCGCATCATAGTAAGACGCTATGTCAGAATTACTATGAAAAAGTTCATTTTCATATCTAGTTCGACATGTCAGCAGCCTTCCTGTCTTCTGGTCTTCTGTCGCACTCTAAACATCCTTTGTGACTCGTTCGTAATGCTCCGAAATTAGCTCCCCGTCTAGTATAATCACTTGAAAGCTTCTGTCTCCCACAAATATCAGGGAAAAATCTTGAATTAATTTTTTTTCTAACTGTTTTGATGTAGCTATCTGACCAGTGGCACGTCACATCGATATGACTGCACCAGTGTCGTATCAGCAACAATTACGCAAGAATGAGTCCCAGCTAAGACCAATTTATTAGAACACTCTACCCACTAAAAGCGGGATAAAGAGAACTAAGACCTCCGAGCAAACGCCCCGAAGAACTTCGGCAGTGACGGTCGCAACAAGTTCGACTGCAGGCTCAGTGAATGCTACGTAGGCCTGGCGGGGCAGTTACAATACCGCATGGAAGGGTACACTTGCTCCATGTGATTGGTTGCTGCTCGTCGGGATGAACAGGTGCTAGCTAGTTGGCTCGTCGGGTGATACGATGTCATCAGATGTTTCATTAGCTTCTGTGTGTGTGTGTGTGTGGGGGGGGGGGGGGGGGGGAGAGGGCTTGACAAAGTAGTTCAAAATAGTTCCCCATTTGGAGTGCCCTCTAGAGGAGGCATTCGATGTCTACCTTCGGGAATGTCGTGCCTGCGAAATTGGCTGCTAGTGATGCAGTCATGTACGGAGGGATATCTAACAGGTAGGTGCCAGGGAACGTAACAGAAACGAAAGAAATTTTACCGTGCGGTAAACTGTTTCAAATTTATAGTGTCGTATTTCGAAAACTATTGAAATCGCTGAAATATTAACTAATTATGTGAACATGTCACTCGGTAACGGATATTTCCAAAGTTGCGTATCACATTGCATTTGTTGCGTTTAAGCTGCCGATCTTAAATCATTAATTTAATGCGGTGATGTAAAGTAGATCCTGATCTTTATCTAAATGCACCGAACTTATTTCGTGGAGAGAACTCTACAATAAAAATTTAGTGCCTGTTAGTTACGCAATGAAACAGACGAGCTGCAAGCTTATCCTATTATTATGCATAACGGATTTTCTCTTATGCACCCAACTCGAATACTGTGGACGCGAACAAAAACTGATCTGAAGTATCAGCACGTGCGATGAACGTGGCTTAGTGATTTACAGCAGGATGAGATTATAGGAATGGGAACGACACGCGGTAGTTACGGAAGTGGTACGAATATTCCTAGATCGCTTCAAGTAAATGGTCTGATGCTTACGGTGAATGGTAGATCGCATTGCTACGCGGTTCATCTGCTCATTACGTTTTCCTCCAACAAAAAAAAACAAAAAAAAAAACAATACAAATAAAAATGTCAATATTACAGCCTTTGCTGAAGTGATGCATAATGTTCTTCAGCCGGCAAAAGCTGTAAAGATCTAGCTGCTCTACTCATGCCAAAAGGGTACAAAGATTGATTTAACTCTCTGGGTTGCGCTGTAAATACTAAATGAAGAAAAATACGTTCTTAAAATATCTCTTCTATATCGTCGCTTTGAGTGCACAAATTTGGCTACCAAGTCTGTCCTAGCTAAGCAGATAGGAAGTTAACAAGTAGGGCACTTCGGCCGATACGCAGCTATTTTACATCTCACCCCTGACGTCATAAGGCAGACAGTTCCAATGACCTCTGTTCTCCGTTGCACTAAACTGTGAGCGTAATGTTTCTTGGTGTATTTATTGCTCGCACCGGCCACAAATATTTATATCGTTGCGCTCTGCTACATTTTGAAACAACACTGTTCTAGTTAAGCTGAAAGTGACATGAAAATGAAATTTATTTATCGTATGGATATAGTTCAGTGATAGGGTTGTTCGCATCAGAATCGAAAGCAAACTAAATCCAACAACAATGTTCAGGTATACAAGTCGACGTCACAAGCTGATGATGAAGAGGTAGAGGAAGCACATGAGAATATTGAACGGGTAATTCAGGACGTAAAGGGAGATGAAAATCTAATAGGCATGCGGTTGTATAGGTGGAAGGAGTAGAAGAAAGGATCATGGGAGAATATGGGCTTGGTACTAAAAATGAGATGGCATAAAGGCTAATTGAGTTCTGTAATAAATTTCAACTAGTAATAACGAATACGCTCTTCACGAAACACAAGAGGAGGAGGTGCACTTGCAAAAGGCCCTGAAATTACATCATGATCAGGCATAGATTCTGAAGTCAGACACTAGATTGTAAGTTGTACCCAGGAGCAGGCATAGCTTCAGATCACAATGTAGTAGTGATGAAAAGTAGACAGAACTTCAAGAGATGAGTCAGGGAGAGTCAATACGCAAAAAATTGGGATACAAAAGTACTTATGAATGAACTGACCCACTTGAAGTTCTCTAAGGATATAGATACTACGATAAGGAACATCTCAGTAGGCAGTAGTGTTGAACAGGAATAGACATCTCTAGAAAGGACAGTCACATAAATTGGAAAGGTAAACGGAGGTACAAAGGAGGTTGCTGCGAGGAAATCATGGGTAACAGAACAAATAATTCCATTTATCAATGAAAGAAGGAAGTAAAAAACCGCTCAGGAAAATTCAGGAATACAGAAATACAAGTCGCTGAAGAGTAAAATAAATATAGGAAGTGCAGGAAAGACGAAGTGCTGCATAACAAATGTGAAGAAATCGAAAAAGCAGTGATTGTTGGAAGGACTGTCTCAGCGTGTAGAAAAGTCAAAACAACCTTACTGAAATTAAAAGCAAGGGTGGTAACAGTAAGAGCGCAACGGGAATTCCACTTTTAAATGTAGAGGACAGAGCGGATAGGTCGAAAGCTTACAGTGAAGGCTTCTATTACGGGGAAGATTTGTCTGAAATGATAGAAGAAAAAACAGGAGTAGAATTAGAAGAGAGTGGGGAGCTAGTATTAGAATCAGAATTTAAAAGAGCTTCGGGAGACTTACTGTAAAATGAGGCAGAAAGGATAGGTAAAATTACATTTGAACTTTTAAAGTCATTGGGGGAATTAGGAACAAAACGACCATGCATGTTGATGTGTTGAATGTATGAGTCTGGCGATATATCATCTAACTTTCGCAAAAAACGTCATCCTCACAATTCAGAAGACTGCAACAGTCAAAAAGTGCGAGAACTGTTGCACAATCAGCTTAACTGCTCCTCCAACCAAGTGGCTGGCAAGAATGATATGCAGAAGAAAGGAAAAGGAAATGAAGGGTGTCTGACATGACGATCAGTTTGGCATTATAAAAGGCAGAGGCAATATAGTAGCAGTTCTGACGTTGCGGTTGATAATGGAAGCTATACTACAGACAAACCAGAACACGATCATAGGATCTGTAGACCTGGAAACAGAGTTTAACAATGTTAAATGGCGCAAGATGTTCGCAGTTCTGAGGAAAATAGGGATAAGTTTAGGGATAGTAAAACATGTACAAGAGCCAAGAGGGAATAATACGGCTGGAAGACAAACAACGAAGTCCTCGGAATAAAATGGGTGCCTTTAGTCTTCAGTCTATACACCGAAGAATTAATGATAAAATGAAAGTAAGTTTCAGGATTGGAAATAAAATTCAAGGTGAAAGGATATCAATGACACGATTTTCTGACGACATTTCTATCCTCAGTGGAAATGAATAACAACTATTTGATCTGCTGAATCAAACGAACGGTCTAATGAGTAAAAAATGTGGATTGAGAGTAAATTAGAGAAAGACGACAGTAATGAGCAGCAGCCGAAATGAGATCATCGAGAAACTGAGCATCAGGATTGATGGTCACGAAGTCGATGAAGTTACCCTACTGACCATTAAAATTGCTACACCAAGAAGAAATGCAGATGATAAACGGGTATTCAATGGGCAAATATATTGTACTAGAACTGACATGTGATTACATTTTCACGCAATTTGGGTGCATAGATCCTGAGAAATGAGTACCCAGAACAACCACCTCTGGCAGTAATAACGGCCTTGATACGCCTAGGCATTGAGTCAAACAGAGCTTGGATAGCGTGTACACGTACAGCTGCCCATGCAGCTTCAACACGATACCACAGTTCATCAAGAGTACTGACTGGCGTATTGTGACGAGCCAGTTGCTCGGCCACCATTGACCAGACGTTTTCAATTGGTGAGAGATCTGGAGAATGTGCTGCCCAGGGCAGCATTCGAACATTTTCTGTATCGAGAAAGGCCCGTACAGGACCTGCAAAATGAAGTCGTGCATTATCCTGCTGAAATGTAGGGTTTCGCAGGGATCGAATGAATGGTAGAGCCACGGGTCGTAACACGTCTGTAATGTAAAGTCCACCGTTCAAAGTGCCGTCAATGCAAACAAGAGGTGACCGAGACGTGTAAGCAATGGCACCCCACACCATCACGCCAGGTGATACGCCAGTATGGCTGTGATGAATAAACGCTTGTAATGTGCGTTCGCCGCGATGTCGCCAAACACGGATGCGACCATCATGATGCTGTACACAGAATCTGGATTCATCCGAAAAAAATGACGTTTTGGCATTCGTGCACCCAGGTTCGTCGTTGAGTACACCATCGCAGGCGCTCCTGTCTGTGATGCAGCGTCAAGAGTAACAGCAGCCATGGTCTCCGAGCTGATAGTCCATGCTAGTACAAACGTCGTCGAACTGTTCGTGCAGATGGTTGTTGTCTTGAAAAAGTCCCCATCTGTTGACTCTGGGATCGAGACGTGGCTGCACGATCCGTTACAGCCATGCGGATAAGATGCCTGTCATCTCGACTGCTAGTGATACGAGGCCGCTGGGATCCAGCACGGCGTTCCATATTCCGCAAATAGTCTTTGGATCTCGACCAACGCAAGCAGTAATGTCGTGATACGATAAACCACAATCGTGATAGGCTACAATCCGACCTTTATCAAAGTCGGAAACGTGATGGTACACATTTCTCCTCCTTACACGAGGCATCACAACAACGTTCCACCAGGCAACGCAGGTTAACTGCTGTTTGTGTATGAAAAATCGGTTGGAAACTTTCCTCATGTCAGCACGTTGTAGGTGTCGCCACCGGCGCCAGCCTTGTGTGAATGCTCTGAAAAACTAATCATTTTGCATATCACAACGTCCTCTTCCTGTCGGTTAAATTTGCGTCTGTAGCACGTCATCTTCGTGGTGTAGCAATTTTAATGGCCAGTAGTGTAAGAAAGTCTACTTCCAAGGCAGCATAATAAGCAATGACGGAAGGAAGAAAGACGACATCAAAGGCAGACTAGTACTGCCAAAAGCGGTAGTCCTGACCAAGACAAGTCTACTAGTATGAAACATGAGAATTAATTTGAGGAAGAAATTTCTGAGAATATAGGTTTACAGTTTTAATATCTTTTACTTATGTCTTGACCACACATCTGTTTTTCATCAACCTTACGCATTTCGACTTTTGCGACATTTTCAAAGGCCACAAAGTACGACATAAAACTGGTATCAGACACTACTAAAATATGATACATTTCACCATGTTACAATGATTATAATGTGGGTTCCTAGCATACCATTGCTATGTCAGTCGTATAAAAACATTAGATACATTGTATCACCTCAACATTCTCGAGCACGAGACAAGTCCAAACAGCTACCAAGTGAAAATTTTGGAAGCCAAGTGGACTAGACCTCCAGGCGGCGCTGGGAACGTAGTACACGCTGCCGTTTGGTTTTGTTTACAATCACAATTTTCATCGTTATAACGTATCAAATATTTTCATCAGTCAATATGGGAGTTACTTACAGTGTTTTACAAAAGATATTACTTTTCAAAACAACATGTTACAGTTTCATTTCCTAGTACATTGCAAGAGTACGCTGATTGTCGCTGGGGCCAACTGTCAGTTAACAAGCAGATATTTTGTTTTATCTACAACTTACAGCATATAAATTACAACCATCAGTTAAACCTTATAAATATTTAGTGAAAGTTAAAATTATATAGATTGTGTATTGAACCAGGGACCAAGAAACGACGGAGAGGCTTCGTCATCACCGCAGCCCTCAGTGGTTCACAACCCCACAACAGGCTACAGCAGTCCACCCACCTCACCGCCGCCCCACACCGAACACAATATTATTGTGCGGTTCGGCCCCCAGTGGACCTCCCCGGGAAAGTCTCACACCAGACGAGTATAACTCAGGTGTTTGCGTGGTAGAGTAATTATGGTGTACGCATACGTGGAGACTGTTTGCGCAGCAATCGCCATATAGTGTAACTGAGACAGAATGAGGGGAACCATCCCGCAATTGCCGAGGCGGATGGAAAACCGCCTTAAAAACCATCCTCAGGCTGGCCGGCACACCGTACCACGCCACTAATCCGCCGGGCGGATTCGTGCCGGGAACCGGCACGCCTTCCCGCTGTGGAAGCGGCACGTTAGACCGGCTAGCCCGGCGGGCTATTATATAGATTACTAGAGGATTGTAAGGGAATCGATTGAAGTTGGCACACTTAAGATACCGTACATAAGATCTTCTGTAGTTGTATGACGATAAAAATGTTTTCTGTAAATAACAAACATTGTAGATCGCCGTGTCGCAATAAAGGGAGGGGGAAGGGTCAAGGGGTATACAATTTTAATCTTAACATATTAAAATAATCCTATAAAACTGTTTGAAATATTGTAACTACAAATGTTTATAAAATGACAACTTTAAGTAAAATAGCACAAGTGAGTTGTGAAACAGTTATAAAATCGCTGATGTCAACAGTTTCCAAATTATGCCATACAGAGTAAAGCGCTGATCAACCGCTTATTAATACTCTGTCAGCCTAGGATCAATCCGAGCGTATGATAGTAAAGATGCAGTAAATAGTTAGACTTTTACTCATCTTGTAAACAACACGAAGCACAAGAGGAAGGGACACATAGGTATATAGTCTTGAGGGTAAAATACAGAGTGATACATTTATCGCAAAAAGAGTACTGTGTTGGGCGGCCTATTTGTATACGTTGTAAGCAGTAACGATCCTGCCACAATTCCTTGGGGTATTCCGGAAATTACCTTTACATCTGGTGAATTTGTTCCGTTAAGACAGACGTGTTATGTTCTACTTGCAAGAAAGTCTTTAATGCAGTCACAGATGCGGTCAGATACTCGATATGCTAATTTCTTTTTTTTTTCGCCCAATAGCTGCTCGGGACCGTGTCAAATGCCTTCCTGAGGTCAAGGAACACGGCATCAGTAATTAGTAAGTTCTCTCTGAAGCGCTCTTGTAGTTTTTCATAGTCCATTATGTCCTTTATCACACGGGAATTGACCTTGTCTGCTTAAATTTAAATGACAAGGAGGTCGCGATTGCTTCTTAGTACTGAAACTGTATGTCATTCTTCCTGTGACACACTTGGTTCAGTGGCTTAATTCATGTCCGCGTTCACTTTGTCTGCCTCATGTGAGAGGAGGGGTAGGGGGAGGGGTGAGGTAGGAGGGAGTGTGGCAACTGTAGCGGAACTTTCACGAATCATCGACTCGGCAGTATCTTTCAGGAAAAGACCAAATACTCCGCCTAACAGATATCAAGCCAATTTTCCGAAGCAGCAAAAAAAAAAGAGTTATTATTGGCTCTACGAAAGCTGGACTCGACAAGCTACGTTCTGCTGGAGTCTACGAAATCGGTTACGAGTGTTGCTGGTTTATGTAGAGGAGGTGAACAATCAGCACGCGGACATCTGAGTGTGAATGATACTTTGAGACAGCACATCAAGTCAGCGGGGGCGAAACACCAGGCTGAGTGCTACACTCCGATAATATTTTCAGAAGCCCCCGTTCTTGCAATGTAGGCATCATTAATTCCAAGAAATGAAGCAAAACCAATAAAGACCGTCTATTTCCATCATTAAGCAAACATCAATAAAAGATGTCTAATACCCCTCCTCTTCATACTCAGTACCTTATCAGTCTACGAAAACCTTCCTCTCTTATGTAAAAACTTAAACTATTCTTGCTCAGCAGGCAGCAGAACAACTTGAGTATGGCCATTTGCTAAGTGGCAAAAACGATGAAGAAATTTATGTATTGACATTTGCAGTCACATACTCAGAAGATTTTTTATTGACAGTGGCAACGGCTGCGGAACCTTACTCTTACAGTTATTTTGAACAGTTTTCTATGTGACTAGTACAGTAGTCAGTAAGAATAATGTTTAACTCGGCAGATAACAAAATTTCCCTGACCGAAAACAGATAAGTAGTGTCACCGGTGCGCGAAACGGCACACCTGCAAGCGTTTCCCCTTAATACGACGCGCCATCTTCTGGTGTGCAGCTACGGGAACGGGGCTGTGAGGGTGCGGCCCGGTGCATGTCCGCGCCGGTGGCGCTAAATGCTAGCGATTAAATTAGGGTAACGAGAAACCGATGCGGCCGCACACGTGAGCTGTAGCACCTGCAGCACCGCTCTCCAATGCTAGCGCACCAGTTGCTCAAGAGATGGCGGAGTCGACCCAACTTCATACTCAACATGACACTTCCGTCAGCCTATATGTAATGTGCGGGAATTCCTACGTCAGTACTGTTCTGTCCTATGTTAATACAGTGTTGCCTTGATATCCACTCACCCCAAGTTCTATCAGCCCTCACATATCCATGAGCACCATGCTCTTCGTGTTGTTTTTCGAATCGCTCATCTTCCCCTACCTCCGCAGTTTCATCAGATTCCCATCTCTGATTCCCCACATTGATCACCTCCCCATATCCTACACTATCCGCAAACTACACTCCAGTAACGTTATTATTTTCCCTCTGATTTCGTCCTGGTATACTGCCACGCCTATATCAATTCACCACATCGTCCCTACAACTCCACACTCTACATACCCCACCAGAAAGCAACTTCAACATTGTCTCTTCGAGAAAACCACATCGTGGCTTCCTGATCCCTCTTCCCTCATCAACTCTCCCTGTACCTTTTCTTCTTGATACAACGGACCTGCCTACTTACAAAACTCCTCTTCCTAGTAACCATCCCACCGCCTACGTTAATCACCGTAGATTCTACTCAAGGGAATCCTATATTTATACCAATACCCGTCAGCGCTACAGAACATCTAACTTTTCCAAATCGGAAACAAATTCTCCCTCAGCATAGGTTGTTCAAGTTTTTAGTGAAAGTACAGTGATGCTTTTTAAAGAACATAGCCGAAACTGCAAAATTTCCTAAATATATGTTTTTGTTCTAATGTTTCCCTTTATAGTCTTTCGATTTTAATTTTAAAAACAGTTTAATGTTATATAAATACGACGAAAAATGCATTCTGTTAAGAATTTTAAAAACATTTATGTAACATTTCACCTTTTCATCGTACTTATTTCATCTGTATGTATATTTTAAAGCTTTTGGCTGGACATCGGCATCTGCGCCCTGGGAGGACACCCTGCACCCATATGGGGCGGGGAGGTTGAAATAACAGTATAGAAAAAATATACCAGTTAATATTTGCAATGGAAATAACTGATCCGTTGACAGTGATTTGATTATATTGGTACGAGGGTTCACCAGTTTATGTTTAAGACTAAAATCATGCCGAAGGGCTGCTGCAAGCTGTTATCGAAAATGAAAAGTTATTGGTTTGTCGCGAATGGGCAGGTTCTTAAATTACGAACAATCAAGCATACAACAACGTAAAATGGTGCACCATCTTTGAAATCCTCAGAAAAAGGCGCTTAATATAAAGTAAGTACAAGATACAAGAGAAAGCTATAAAAATCCAAGAGCCCGTTAATCGAATTAAAAACGGTCTGAGAGAAGAATGCAGACTTTCTCAAACACAGCTCAATTGGCACGCTGAAGAAGCAATGGCGAAAATAAAGGAATGTTTAAGAATGAGATCAAAATTGATGGAAAAATGGTATCAGTGCTAATAAATGTTTGTGACTTTGCTCTCCAACATAAGAAGACGATTTGCAGGACCTGTGAAATGCAATAAACATTCTAATGACAGTTACCAGAATGTAGTAGACATAGGGAATAAAGCTTGAGTACCTTGAAGAGATGCATAAAATCAGTCAGAAGACCACAGCAACAACAGAGAAGGAATTCTGTTACGTCGGAAGCAATGTATGACGGACGAAGCAAGAAGGAAATGAGAAGTACAGAGAAATTGTAATTAAAGTTAAACTTTCAATACGCTGAAGAAATAATACCACTGGTCAGAATGAAGTCAAATTGCTACGGAATGTCGTCGAAAATGGGGAAAACATATGGCAGAAGAAAATAAATAGAATCAAAATTTATCAACAGATGCCGCTGTATGTGATAGATATACGTAAATGAAAACAACACCTGTGATGCTCACGACCCATTGAAGTTGGTATAAACACGCCGGGTGCAGGGCTTTTCCTCCTTTCACGTCTGCGACGTTCGCCGTGCCTCGATGCAGGATCGCGCTCTGCTTGTAAACCTATATTACAAGAATGATGATTGTGCACACGTCGCTATGCAGAAGTTCTGGACACTGAAGGGTTCGAAAAAAGCCGTTGGTCCGATGACTGCCGTGATTCGGAAATTTTTACAGACGGGATCTTTTGGTGAGCAGCCTGGTAGAGGGAGGAAATGAATTGATTCGACGTCGGTGGAAGCAGTGGTCGCAGCAATGCAGGAGGAGACGAGTGGTGGTGTGCAAAAGTGTAATGCACGAAGAATTGCCCGAACGTTGGAGATACCCAGGAGCACCGTGGGTAAAATCCTACGAAACATCCTTTGCTATCCATTCATAATTACTCATCTGCACCAGTTGCTTTCTGTTGACCTATCAGCAAGAGAGACCTTTGCTTTTCTATTTTTAGCACGCATGGAAGTGGACAATAATTGGCCGTGGAAGGTTCTGTGGACAGACGAAGCCCCCTTCCATCTGACAGGATATGTCAATAAACAGAATTGTCGAATATTGGCAACGGAAAATCCACATCCAAATCAACCAGTACCACTTCATCCTGGAAAGGTCACTGTGTGGTGCGGGTTTACGGCATCGTTTACCATAGGGCCTTATTTTTTCGAAAACACAAGCGCTTCCGGTCCTGTTATCTGTACCGTCACTGGTAAGCGCTATGAGTGTCTTTTGCGCAACCACGTCATTCCAGCTCTCCAGCCGGCCGAAGTGGCCGTGCGGTTAAAGGCGCTGCAGTCTGGACCCGCAAGACCGCTACGGTCGCAGGTTCGAATCCTGCCTCGGGCATGGATGTTTGTGATGTCCTTAGGTTAGTTAGGTTTAACTAGTTCTAAGTTCTAGTGGACTAATGACCTCAGCAGTTGAGTCCCATAGTGCTCAGAGCCATTTGAACCAGCTCTCCAACATCGCGGATGTCTGGATGCGATCATTTTATGCAAGATGGCGCATCTCCGCAAATTGCAAATCGAGTTAAGCAGCTGCTGAAGCGCCATTTCTGAAATGCTAGAATTATCAGTGGCCATTTCCCTACAACATGGCCGTCCCTTCTCCTGATCTTACTCCGTGTGACTTCTGGCTGTGGGCCTGTCTAAAAGATGTTGTGTTCAGTATTCTGATTGCAAACTTAGCTGTACCGAAAGGAAAATGTGTTGTGCAACACATTCTGAACGTGACCCCGGAAACACTTCGATCAGTTGTGGTACATGTTGTTTCTCCACCTCAACTTGTTGCAGAAAACGGTGGACAACATATTGAACGTGTTTTGTGCCAGTAACACGGAAATTAATAATCCGATTTGATTTTTATACATGCTTTCTATGCGGTTTTTGGCCACAGGCAATTTTTCCCATCCGATATATGACCTTGCCGTGGTGGATGGGCATGCGTAACTAACAGTATCACACCTGCACACTCATGCACACTGAATAGTACAGTTTGTTTAACGTCAAGCGTACACCTTAGACACAGTTGTATGATTCAATTGTCATTTGTAGTCGAGCACCATCAAATTATGATCCTTACAGCGCCATTTATTGCTACATTTTGTAACTATTTATTTTTCTCCGCCGGCCGCTGTGGCCGAGCGGTTATAGGCGTTTCAGTCTGGAACCTCGCGATCGCTACGGTTCGAATCTTACTTCGGGTATGGATGTGTGTGATGTCCTTAGGTTACTTAAGTTTGAGTAGATCTAAGTTCTAGGGGACTGATGACTTCAGATGTTAAGTCCCATAGTGCTCAGAGCCATTTGAACCATTTTTATTTTTCTTCTGCCACGTCATCCTGACCAGTGGTGTTACTTCTACAACGGTTTGAAAGTCTTACTTTATTTATAATCAGAAAGTAGAAAAGAGTAGAAGAGAGAAAAGAGTGGACTGCTAACTAAAAAAAGTTTACTTGTATCAAGCATACGTGTTAATTTGATGTTCTTTTGGGGTTGTATAATACAGTAACCTGTCAATCAGTACTGTTGCACTCAGGGATGCCATGTGGCTCATGTTCTGAAACAAAGAACTGTCTTCTATTTCGTGTGGAAATGTAATATTATTTTTTAGTTTTGACACATTTGTAAGGCATATACAGGGTGAGCCGTACATGAGGAAAAATATTTCGTATAAAGCAACATACGTTGAGCTATAAACAGAAATTCGTTTTCCCCATGTTCTTATGTCACTAATTGGCAGTGCAGTTGAATATTATACGCGCAAACATAGGCCAAGGGGAAAGGTCAGCATCACCGCACAGCACGCGATGGTTGCAGATAGCCGACGTCGCCGATTAAAAGGCGAGGCATGCGGCGTCAGTCGACGGTCTGCGTGACAAGGCAAGCAATGACAGCGTCCACATCTGTCTTGATTCGTTTCCGACAGCTGGTATTTTGTACCGTTGTTAGTTAGCATGGGTAAAGGAAACTGAGAAAGAACCGCATTACTGTGTATGCTGGTTGTTTATTTGGTTTTGTGTTCTGTATTTAGCTTCAAGGAGTTGGTACAAAGGATCTGAATACAAAATACGCCTTGTCAGGTATGTCTCAGTTAATCCAACTGAATAAAATAAAACTATAAAAACCTGAACTAGCATAGAAACACATGATCACAAGCTGCAGTGGCGTTTCACAAGTATTGTTCAAAATAACAGCCACCGTGTGTATGGCATATAGTTCGACTTTTCGCAGAAAGGATTGTTGTACACAATAAGTGTATCTTTTCACAAAACATCACAGATATGTTATATTCTGCGTCGAGAGTTGTTGAAATCAACAATCCCTCCTTCACAAATCACAGATTTCAGATGGCCCCACAAAAAGAACTCCAGTGTGTTAAGGTCTGGCGATTTAGTTGGCCATGCAACAGGGCCTCGATGACCAGTCCATTTGGCAGAGCAGAAATTGTCCAGGTGGAGTCGCACTGTGCCACTGAAGTGAGTGGGAGCTCTATCATACTTGTACCACAAGTTCAAACGCTAGGCCAAACAATTCCGGTAACGTAGCATGCAGGAAACGCAGATGTCGCTCTCCTGTTAGCCTTGGTGGTAGCACATGTGGCCCTATGAGATACCGATCGATAATACCCACCCGAATTGATACTGCATTTTTGTTGGTACCCTCGTACCACTGTGCTGTGGGGGTTTCTTCTGCCCACTCGTGCACCATATTCCCTCAAGAGCCTATCCACAGAGTAAAATGCTTTTGCGGACGGAAGGCACCGGTTTGGAAACATCTCGTGATACAGTCATCTTTCAACGTCAATTCGTTTATCGGCAAGCCCATAGGTGAGAAGGATGTTGTCATATTCCTTCTTTGTAAAAGTTGCCGCGGTAGTAATACTACGACGTGTCCGTTAGCAGCTGTCGCCGCGGCGAGTATCGGCTAGAGTGAGCAGCGCTGGGTTGTAAACATGTCACGCACGCACCAGTTTTCCTTCCGCCAACTGCTCTTTCCGTTTACAGGACACACATTCCCTGACAAGAGACTCTACGTTCTGTTACCGGCGGCAACCTGTGGATTGTAAGTTCTGATACAGTTCCACACCCACTACGATGGGATTTGTTCTCTCTCGTATATTTCAAATGCTGGAAGATATAAGTCAGCTCATTGGTGTGTCTTGTAATGCATCTGTGGGTGAATAAACTGTCGTGGTCGTGGAATTTGTATGTTTCAGGTTAAATGGTTATCCTTTTCTTGATATTGTGTACACGTGGAGATGAACAGAATCAACGACGGTCCATCACTTGTTCCGCGTAGCAGCATCCGGTCCTCAGAATACTTTTCCTCATTTACGACTCACCTATAATACAAGATAACGAAATACCGCATGTTTCCTGTGCTTTCATGAGTTCAGGTGTTCCAATGCTGCGCTGACCCTCACGCACTCCCTGTCACTCACCAAATGAAATCATGTTTTGTGTGAAAAGGTAGAATGTGCTGGTTCCTGTAGAGCAGAGAACACGTGAAAGAAGATGAGCGTATTTTATGAGCATGCAATGTAGGTATCATATCATTTATAAAGAACTAAGTAATAAACATCAAATGAGTGCCCCAGCTTTTCATATGACACCTCAAATTACTTTCCTACTAACATGAGTCGCTGGCAGACTTACGTTCCTATGCAATTCCTTGTTATTCCAGATAATATAATTCCTCCATTCTGTATAAGTGATTATACAACTTTTTCCGTCTAAATGCGATACAGCTTGCTGTGTAATAGATTTAGTAGTAGTCCCACAATGTGAAGTCTGTTATGTAAATATGAATTTGGTTAAGATTCATATTGCAGATCAAACAGGTGTACATTACATTTATTGACCATGAGGCAATAGCACTTAGTGCTGCAGCAGCAATTATTTAAAACTAAAGATTAAGTTGAGTGCACTAGCTTTATTTACATAAAATATAATTCTGGAAATTGGTTAGTTGATTTCAGTTATCCTTCACAAAATCCCAATAATGAAACAGAAATGGTTTTAGTTTTTCTTACTCTGAACAAATGAACCATGACGGGAGGCGTGATGAAATGTATGCAGTTGTGCGACATTCATGTCGCACCATGAGAAAGAACACCATCTGTGAATGGTAGCAAATTATTCTTGCAGTGGTGGACAGGTTGGACTAAGACAGGTGGCTACTAGTTCTCTCTCACCTCCATGCACAGGCAAAACTTGTGTAACGTCCTAGCGGTAGTTCTGCCGATTGACAGCAAGCCTAACGGCAAAGTGTCTCTCGAGGAGAGTGGAATCCGAACTATACACACTATGACGAGAAATACTTTTTGAGAAAAAGTTCTACACCTGCGCCGTTTCCGAGGTAAGTAGCATTGAAGTTAATCAATCAGGAAGCTTCACTTGCACGAGAGTGCTCAGCCTTTGGCTGTAGTTCGATCCTTATTACCGTCCAGTGTCCAATCCGTATATATCGCTCTCTTGCTCGCTTTTAGCAAACCAAACAAGAATACGTTTTTGACACCGTTCCTGGTGGGCCGCTTAAATTATTCAATGCTAATTAACTCGGAAATGGCGCAACATATTCAATTTTTTTCTTAGAAATTATTTCTCAACGGAACCTATGTTCCAACACCTTAAAAGATTTTCGAATTGTTTCTGGCCATTCTGTGCGAAAGTCCTTCCTGTCGAGCTTTCTTTAGGCATTTTAACGATGAAATAGAGGACGAAAAACTTAGGTCTTTTCAAAAATAATGACACAAACGCGAGGAATAAATATAAGGAGGAATAAGGGGCTGTACCATCAGGGTATACACTGATGAGCCAAAACATTATGACCAACTGCTTAACAACTTGATAGTCCGTCTTTTGAACGAAATACGTCACTGTCTGTGCGTATCTGTGGTTCGAAAGTTTGTTGGTAGGTTTGTGGAAGTATGTGGCATTAGATGTCTACGCAGGACATGTAGTTCTCTTAAATAACGGGCTGCTGATTTGCGTACTATCTGCTGGCGCTCGATAGCGACCCAGATGGTTCCATAGGATTTACATCAGGCGAATTTGAGATATCAGCGTGAGTTCACTGTAATGCTTCTCAAACCACTGTCGCACGGTTCAGTTACACCGCTGAAAGATGACATCGTCGCCGGGGAAGACATCAGGTATGAAGGGATACAGGTGGTTCGCACCTGTGAGCGTGTCTTCGATTTCTACCACAGGTCCCGTCCATAGCATAGTACTGCTCCCACCGGCCTGCGTCCGTGAGGCGCTGAACGTTTAGAACCGCCGTTCACCTCGATGATGGCCTTTGTGGACACTACCATCGCCTTAGTGTAGCAAAAATGTTATTCATCCGAAGAGCTGACATGTTTGCATTGATCGACGATCGAATTACGATGGTCCCGTGCCCATTGCACTCCTAACTGACGATGTCGTTGGGTCAACATGTGAACACAAACGGGTGGTCTGCTGCAGAGCTTCATGTTCCACAATACACAATGAATGGCGTGCACTAGAATTGTGCTCTTTCGGCAGATATGCTGATATGCCGTAGATCACCAACTTCCTACTTTCCAGTGGAAACAAGCCTCCGAACCTCACGGTCTGTGAGGAGTTGTGGACGTTCAAGCATTTAAAGCCTGGCGGTAATTACACTGTACTACCTCTTCTTCACGACAGTAGTACGAGAAAATTGCCGTTTTCGAGATACGCGTTCACAGGCTCTGCGTAATAATAATCTGCCCTTTGTCAAAGTCCATTATTTTCATCATGGCAGCGACAAGAGAAACCGTTACGAAATTGTCTCGAATGAAAAACAGAAACCATGGTCGAGGATTAAAATAAACATAATTTAGTGTAACTGTGGGCTGTTTTTCATTCGAGACAACTTTGTCAAAGTCGTTTATCTCAGTGGGTGTCCCCCTTTGCAGCCAATGTCTGCGCTAGGTGGATCCCCCGTCCGTGTCCACTCCGGTTACACACTTCTGTTACCGCCTCCCGTGCCCACTGCTCCATCAGACGGCATCCAACGTGGTGATAGGCAGTTGTCGATTATTATAACTGTGTCCTATGTATTTCTTCGTAGATCAAAAGAGCCTAAAACGCACGCGCGCGCTCGCCCGCACACACGCACACACACACAACACACACACACACGAAGTCACAGCCAAGCTACTTGCAAACTGTCCTTAGCTCAAATACGTGTTGAGTAAAACAAGTGCGAACGAACGAGAGTTAGGTGGGAAGAAGAGTGAGCAGTTAAGTAAGAGCATTTAGTTGTGTTGTGGACTGACAAGACAGCCAGTCCATAGTGACGGGTAACCGAAAGGCACGCGTTTAAACTCACGCAGGCTGGCGTGAGGTCTGAAACAGGATACGTAATGAATGCTATAAAGAAAAGTACGTAGCTTCTGGAATACTTAACTTTAATCCACATTTGTAGAACATCGCTCTTGATGATACATGTTATAACCACAATATATATAGCAAAGGATTATGGCGCCTTGCTAGGTCGTAGCAATTGTAGCTGAAGGCTATGTTAACTATCGTCTCGGCAAATGAGAGCGTAGTTGTCAGTGAACTGTAGCTATGAACGTCGGCTGTACAACTGGGGCGAGTGCTAGTACGTCTCTCTAGACCTGCCGTGTGGTGGCGCTCGGTCTGCAATTACTGACAGTGGCGACACGCGGGTCCGACGTATACTAGCGGACCGCGGCCGATTTAAAAGGCTACCACCTAGCAAGTGTGGTGTCTGGCGGTAACACCACAAGTTGCTATCATAACTCCCAAACTATAAGGACGTTTACTGATTATTGTTTTTAGTGTATGCAATGTTAACACGTTGACTGACACAGCGGAGCACGCCAGACCCCGTGGCTCGGTCTTGTCCAGTGGTGACAGATACGTCACAACGTGTACGGCAGTCAACTTGTTCGGGTTGATACCGCAAAAGAGACTATAGGTGATAATTAGTAAGCGACTGACTATGCTCACCACCCTGTCCCCCTTTCCCACATTCTTTCCCGCCATGTCTGTTCGACACATTACACAATACAAACTGCGCGCTATTACTTACATTTGGCTATGTGTCTTAGTAACAAGAATGCCTTTAATTCTTTTATATTTTCTCCTCACATTATCGAGTGTTTCAATGTTAGTGTAAGCGTTTTAAAGCGATGTAATGATTTATTAACTTAAAACTTGCATTGATTAAATATGAAAGGAAGTCGAGTTTCTGCAGTATCATGATTTACATGTGTATAGTTACTCATGTTACAACCTATGGACGAGCATATACGTTCTTAAGGTTGGTTGTACATACCCAAAGAAAGAAATAGTTTGACGTCAGTTTTGGTGAATGTGGACTACATAGTAAGAAAGTCCCATAATTAGGACGTTCAAGACCAAAATCATTTAACTTTCACTCCACAAATGACTCCACTATTATTTTATGAAGCTTTATTTCAGTTTCCGTCTAGATCAAATACTAAACTTATTTATTTCATTACATGTTTAGACATTTTGCTACCGTCATATACATACTGAAGGAGGTGCTGAACACATGGTCTTGACAATATGGTAAAGTATACATTATTAAACAAGCTAATTATGTTATGTTAACCGGGGGCCAAGAAACGACGGAGAGTCTCCGTCCCCGCCGCAGCCGCAGTGGTCCACAACCTCAAGACGACTACCGCAGTCCACCCCTCCGCTACCCCACACCGAACTCAGGGCTATTGTGCGGTTCGGCCCCAGGTGGACCCCCCCAGGGAACGTCTCACACCAGACGAGTGTAACTCCTATGTTTGCGTGGTAGAGTAATGGTGGTGTACGCGTACGTGGAGAACTTGTTTGCGCAGCAATCGCCGACGTAGTGTAGCTGAGGCGGAATAAGGGGAACCAGCCCGCATTTGCCGAGGCAGATGGAAAACCGCCTAAAAACCATCCACAGACTGACCGGCTCACCGGACCTCGTCACAAATCCGCCGGTCGGATTCGTGCCGGGGACCAGGCGCTCCTTCCCGCCCGTAAAGCCGTGCGTTAGACCGCACGGCCAACCGGGCGGGCTTAATCTAATGATACTACTTACGTAATTTTAAATAAGTACAGAGCTATGGAAGTGACACACTCACTGTCTTGTTCCCGAATAGAGCTCTGCGGGTCGTCTCGCAGTTAGTCGTAGTAGTAGTGTATCAACTATGATATATTTACATGATATAATTGCTACTCGCGTTATGATACTTAACAAAAAGAAAAATTCTGTGACAACTTCTATCCTTCACACTACAGTATGGCATGAGGATTTTCAGTTTTGCGGATACACAATACATAGTGGTTGGTTGGTTGGTTGGTTTGGGGAAGGAGACCAGACAGCGTGGTCATCGGTCTCATCGGATTAGGGAAGGATCGGGAAGGAAGTCGGCCGTGCCCTTTCAGAGGAACCATCCCGGCATTTGCCTGGAGTGATTTAGGGAAATCACGCAAAACCTAAATCAGGATGGCCGGACGCGGGATTGAACCGTCGTCCTCCCGAATGCGAGTCCAGTGTCTAACCACTGCGCCACCCCGCTCGGTAATACATAGTGACGGGAAAAAAATGTCAACATCAAAAAGTGATTGATGTAGAGCAATGATATTTCTGGAATAAATCTGTGTAGATAACATAGTAAAGTGTTTAACATGGCGAGATCACAGGTTAATGTAAGTGCGAATAGGTCATAGCAAATGCGAAATGCTGGTACATTAATTGCCAATGCAACCGCCAGATTGTTGAGTACAAGCATTCGAACGTGCATGCATTGTGTTACACAGTTTGTGGGATGGAGTTTCATGCCTTTTGCACTAAATCGATCAATATAGGGACAATTAATACTATTTGAGGATGATGTCCCATATGTGCTCCATTGGATTCGGATCCGGTGTTCGAGCAAGTCAAGGCAACATGTTGACACTCTGTACAGTCTGTTGGGTTACACGAGTGGTATGTGCGTCGAACGTTACCTTGTTGAGACTCCCTCCCGTCCCTGAAATGCTGTTCATGAATGGCAGCAGAACAGTTCACCAGACTACAAAATTGCAGTCAAGGAGCGAGGGACGACCACCAGAGTGCTCGTGCTATCCTACGAAATCGATAAGTTCAGGTATAGGTCCAGTGTGTCTAGCACGTAGACAGCTTGGATGCAGGCCCTCAGCTGGCACTGCCACCACTGCACCGAGGCAGAGCCAGCTTTCATCAGAAAACACAACAGGACTTCACCCTGCTTTCCAATGGGCTCTCTCTTGATATCGCTGAAGTCGCAAATGGCGGTGGTTTGGGGTCAGTGAAATTGACGTTCCAGGGGGTCTGGCTCGGAGCTGGCCATGAAGGAACCGCTTTGTAACAGCTGCTCAAATTCTTGCTACAGATACAGCGCGATGTGCCAGACCCATACACCCAACACGATGACCTTGGTCCTCGGTACTGCCACGTGACCGTCCGAAGACTGGTCTTCGTGCCACGGTACATTCTTGTAATCAGCAACCCCAACAATCATGTACAGGGTTACATTCCTGCCGAATATTTCTGCATTATCACAGAAGGAACCTCAAGCTTCTCGTAGCCCTATTTCAAACTCTGTGAGGTGCTGATAATAGCGACTTTGTCGTCTTAAAAGTATCCTTGACTATCATCTACTCGCCACGTACAAAGGTAAATAGCACTCACGAATGTTACAGCGTGTATTTGCATCCTCGTAGTGGCGCTACTAGCGTCGCTCTTGTGCGACTGGCGCGAAATTTGAACAGACGTCATCTTTCAAATGTAGAACACGCCTACCAACTTACGTCTATGTCGCACAACTCCTTCTTGGTGCTGCGACTTTTTTTTTTCAGTGTATAACTGTTTACTCCTCCATGGGTCAATGATAACTTAGCATATTCGACACGGTGATTCTAGTTTGTTGGCCTTAGATTCTGCAAGTGATGTGTGAATCATGCGGATTCGGAGAAAGAAACCATTTACTCCATGTGTGGTATCTGGTGCGTGCCAGAATGAATCATCACTCTGTAGCGGACTGTGCATTGCCTAGATATTGCCTGGAAAATTAAATCTGTGAGTCGGACCAGGACTTGATTCCTACGTCTCTGACCACTGATTAGCGGTAGACTGAATGCTGCGTAGTCTTTACACTGACAGGTCAAACGTCACGGGAAGGAACCGGATGCGTCGTCGGTCGTTGGCTAGTGAAGCATATGTCCCTGTACATTTCTGGTAGAAATGGCTCTCTAACGCCGAACATTCGAATCGCCATTAGCCTAACTGCATAACATCGATCACCCCGTTTGGTTCTGTAGAGGTGAAGTCACGTCGGTTTGTCAAACACTTGGATTTCCCAATTCGAAGGGAAAACCGACTCAAGCCGCAATCGGGCATCGAAGGGCTTGGATGGAGATAGCTGAATATTAGTGCCGGACCGGGACTCAAACCCGGATTTTCTGTTTAACATGAGCGGTTGCCAGAACCTCCTCGGCCACCCGACACGCTTCTCGACCGATCCAAATTCTCAACTTGTCACAAGCTAGTTGCGTCCACTTCCCATTCACCTACCTGCTTACAGAAAGTCCTCTCTGCAGTGCCGCAAAGGCACGGACGGACCCTTTGTGCATCCGCACTACAGTTACACACATCCGACAGAACCAACACCACACAAACATATGTAGTACAACTTGGATTTTGTGTTCGGCCACTTAAAGGGGTGGACACTTTGTCTTTGCAATATTGAAGACGCACGCTTGTCACCGTCGACCTTGGAAATCCTAGTTCTTCTGTAGTCTCAGACATGCTGTGACCCATGCGCCTTGTAAGGATTACCATTCCACTTTCAAAGTCGATTAACTCGCGATGTTTTCTGATGTTGACTATCGGTAAAAGAGTGCCCAGATGTCTTGCCTACAACTGCTCTGTACCACGCATCTAGCCCTAACATTAGGGCGTCATAGACGCCACGTCTTGAAATGGGACGACCCTTCCCTTGTAGCCTCTCTGTTTGACTAGTTAAAACTGTGAGTCGACCAAGTTTTGGGTTTGGAAGACAAGGGAAACATTCAGTGATAAATCGTGGTTTTGATCCGTTACGTGAGCATTGCTTGGGCGGAACAACTAGTAGCGCTGTGGCCCCGAATGGCAAAACTACGCACAAGAGTCCTAGTCCGGTGCACAGAGTTAGCTTGTCATATATACACAAAAGCGATGCTCGTGCAAGCGTTAAAGTGCATCCTCATACAGACGTCCCTGAAAATGCTAAATCAGAGGTGGCCCTTGTAACGTACCCTTTCCTTACTGGCAGAATAAAATTTGGAAAAAATTATTTAGACGTCATACAAATGTGTGACTTGTATGAATATCAAGAGCTCAGATGGAAACCCAGTTCTAAGCAAAGAAGGAAAAGCAGAAAGGTGGAAGGAGTATATAGAGGGTCTATACAAGGGTGATGTACTTGAGGACAATATTATGGAAATGGAAGAGGATGTAGACGAAGATGAAATGGGAGATATGATACTGCGTGAAGAGTTTGACAGAGCACTGAAAGACCTGAGTCGAAACAAGGCCCCCGGAGTAGACAAAATTCCATTGGAACTACTGATGGCCGTGGGAGAACCAGTCATGACAAAACTCTACCATCTGGTGAGCAAGATGTATGAAACAGGCGAAATACCCTCAGACTTCAAGAAGAATATAATAATTCCAATCCCAAAGAAAGCAGGTGTTGACAGATGTGAAAATTACCGAGCTATCAGTTTAATAAGTCACAGCTGCAAAATACTAACACGAATACTTTACAGACGAATGGAAAAACTAGTAGAAGCCAACCTCTGGGAAGATCAGTTTGGATTCCGTAGAAACACTGGAACACGTGAGGCAATACTGACCTTACGACTTATCTTAGAAGAAAAATTAAGAAAAGGCAGACCTACGTTTATAACATTTGTAAACTTCGAGAAAGCTTTTGACAATGTTGACTGGAATACTCTCTTTCAAATTCTAAAGGTGGCAGGGGTAAAATACAGGGAGCGAAAGGCTATTTACAATTTGTACAGAAACCAGATGGCAGTTATAAGAGTCGAGGGACATGAAAGGGAAGCAGTGGTTGGGAAGGGAGTAAGACAGGGTTGCAGCCTCTCCCCGATGTTGTTCAATCTGTATATTGAGCAAGCAGTAAAGGAAACAAAAGAAAAATTCGGAGTAGGTGTTAAAATTCATGGAGAAGAAATAAAAACTTTGAGGTTCGCCGATGACATTGTAATTCTGTCAGAGACAGCAAAGGACTTGGAAGAGCAGTTGAATGGAATGGACAGTGTCTTGAAAGGAGGATATAAGATGAACATCAACAAAAGCAAAACAAGGATAATGGAATGTAGTCTAATTAAGTCGGGTGATGCTGAGGGAATTAGATTAGGAAATGAGACACTTAAATTAGTAAAGGAGTTTTGCTATTTGGGGAGCAAAATAACTGGTGATGGTCGAAGTAGAGAGGATATAAAACGTAGGCTGGCAATGGCAAGGAAAGCGTTTCTGAAGAAGAGAAATTTGTTAACATCCAGTATTGATTTAAGTGTTAGGAAGTCATTTCTGGAAGTATTCGTATGGAGTGTAGCCACGTATGGAAGTGAAACATGGACGATAAATAGTTTGGCCAAGAAGAGAATAGAAGCTTTCGAAATGTGGTGCTACAGAAGAATGCTGAAGATTAGACGGGTAGATCACATAACTAATGAGGAAGTATTGAATAGGATTGGGGAGAAGAGAAGTTTGTGGCACAACTTGACCAGAAGAAGGGATCGGTTGGTAGGACATGTTCTGAGGCATCAAGGGATCACCAATTTAATATTGGAGGGCAGCGTGGAGGGTAAAAATCGTAGAGGGAGACCAAGAGATGAATACACTAAGCAGATTCAGAAGGATGTAGGTTGCAGTAGGTACTGGGAGATGAAGAAGCTTGCACAGGATAGAGTAGCATGGAGAGCTGCATCAAACCAGTCTCAGGACTGAAGACCACAACAACAACAACAACAACAACAAATGTGTGCGATGCGTTTAAGAATGTTTCACCTCGAGGAAAGTACGCCACAAGTGCAATGCACGATGCGGTTATCCTTACAATATACATACATCAAATAGAAATCCAATTACCTTGAATAGCTTTCTCAGTTTTTTTCCTTAGCAACCGAAATGCCATAGTATCTACCTTCTGCTTTTGGTGCATCAGGCCCTGATGGCTAGTGTACATTTTCGTTGTTTGTAAGTCTTCCTTGCCCGGCCGGTTAGCCGTGCGATCTAACGTACTGCTTTCTGGGCGGGAAGGCGTTTCGGTCCCCAGCACGAATTCGGCCGGCGGCTTAGTGTCGAAGTCCGGTGTGCCGGCCAGCCTGTGCATGGTTTTTAATGCGGTTTTCCATCTGTCTCGGCAAATGCGGCTGAACCACTGAGGGCTACGGCGGGGAAGAAGCCTCTCCGTCGTTTCTAGGTCCCCAGTTCCAAACAATACAATATAATTATACAAGTATTCCTTGCCTGCTGAAAAAGCGTGCTGACTTCCGGATAAAATAAGTGGTAACAAGCATAAATCGCTCTTCAAAAAAAAAGGTTCGATTTTGTATGAAATTAATATTTAAATAACACGACGTCATATAGCATTCTGTCATTCTGCTTTCAAACAATAAGCGCAAAATCGTGATATATATCTCTGAAACATAAAAAACTCATGCAAACATATTAATGTGATCAACTATAGCATCTACAAATGATTATAGATACCAACATTGTCAGCTGGAAAGTGACCAATTAATTCGGCGTAAAGAAAGCTTCTGATACGAACTTTTTTTATTGCCTTGATCGCGTGTATGTGCACTGGATTACTAGCTTCGGCAGGACTAAGCTGCCATCTGAAGATCCACAGTGGGAATGTCATGAAATCATACTGTTTATCACATAGCATGATTTCATAACCTGAGCTCTGTGGATCTGAAGAAGGCAGCTTCGTATATACTCGCGATCCAGATAATTAAAAAAATCATATCAGAAACTTTCTTTACATTGTGAAAATGACTTGCAGACACCTTTTAAATTAAACTGAGTTTATTATTTCACAAATACAGTGATTATCGTATACATACCTCCCATCACACCATCTACAACAGCAGAATTAATATGATGGAAGAGGAAGTGCTCCTTCACGCAATGCCGGCCGCGGTGGTCTAGCGGTTCTAGGCGCTCAGTCCGGAGCCGCGCGACTGCTACGGTTGCAGGTTCGAATCCTGCCTCGGGCATGGATGTGTGTGATGTCCTTAGGTTAGTTAGGTTTAAGTAGTTCTACGTTCTATGGGACTGATGACCACAGATGTTAAGTCCCATAGTGCTCAGAGCCATTTGAACCATTTGAACCCTCACGCAATATTCTGTTTCAAAGAAATGAAAGTATCACAAAGACTCTCCTTTTAACTTCTAGCTTGTCACGTCTACGCATAACATTTAATATGGACTCTTTGGTTTTTAATATATTACATGTTTCATGAAATATTTTTCTTTATGTATTTATTGCTTCATCGTAAGAATTTACCAAAAAAAGAAAAGAAAGTGAAACATTCACAAACTAATTATAAGATACGCTTCATCCTTCGAGTATATTAATTTCGCACCCGTAAGACTCTCTTGTTTCGCTGTACTTTTACCTTTACAAATTAATAGCTGCTGAACTGTAATTACAGAATCAGTGTTTGCAAAATGCAAAACACAGACGTCATTCTGTTCGACAGTTCGACCTTTCCTACAAATGCCTTCTGGAGGAATATTGAGAAGAGTTTTCCGTCTCCTCGGTTCCGAGAGTTCCGGAACCTGTACAGAAAACTGGAATAGAGATCAACATAAACATCATTTCCGCCATTTTTATTGGTCATGAAGACCACACATTGCATGTTGTACCATCATACAGCCAGACCTTCAGATGTGGCGGTCCTAATTTCTGTACACAGAGGTACCTATAATACCCAGTAGCAGGTCCTGTTGAATTGATATGCCTATATTCGTCGTGGGATAGTATCCACAAGTTCATCAAGGCACTGATGGTATAGATTTTACCACTCCTCAACGGCGATTCGGCATAGATCCCTCAGAGGGTTTGTGGGTCACGTCGTCCGTGAACAGCCCTTTTCCAACTATCCCAGGCATGTTCGATAGGTTTCATTCTGGCCACTCTAGTCGAGCAATGTCGTTATCCTGAAGGAAGTCACTCACAAGATGTACACTATTGGGGCGTGAATTGTCGTCCGTGAAGATGAGTGCCTCGCCAATATGCTGCCGATATGATTGCATTATCGGTCGGAAGATGGCATTCACGTATCGTACAGCCATTACGACGCCTTTAATGACCACCAGCGGCGTACGTCGGCCCCACATAATGCCACCCCAAAACAGCAGGGAATCTCCACATTGCTGCACTCGCTGGACAGTGTATCCTAGGCGTTCAGCATGACCAGATTTAATCCAAACACGTCTCCGACGATAGTCCGGTTGGAGGCATATGCGACACTCATCGGTGAAGGGAACGTGATACAAATCCTGAGCGGTCCATTAGACATGTTGTTGGGCCCATCTCAACTGCGCTGTATGGTGTCATAGCTGCAAAGATGGACCTCGCCATATACGTCGGGAGTGAAGTTGCGCATAATGCAGCCTATTGCGCACAGTTTGAGTCGTAACACGACGTCCTGTGGCTGCACGAATAGCATTATTCGACATGGTGGCGTTGCTGTGAAGGTTCCTCCGAGCCATAATCCGTAGGCAGCGGTCATCCGTCGCAGTAGTAGCCCTTGGGCGGCCTGAGTGAGCCATGTCATCGACAGTTCCTGTCTCTCTGTATCTCCTCCATGTCCGAACAACACCGCTTTAGTTCACTTCGAGACCCCTGGACATCTGTGGAGAGCCCTTCCTGGCATAAAGTGACAATGCGGACACGATGGAACCGCTGTATTGACCGCCTAACGAGATGTATACCTCTTTCCTGGTGGAATGACTGGAACTGATCGGCTGTCGGACCCCCTCCGTCTAATAGGCGCTGGTCATGCATGGTTGTTTACATCTTTGGGCGGATTTAGCGACATCTCCGAACAGTTAATGAGGCTGTGTCTGTGATACAATATCCACAGTCAGTGTCTATCTTCAAGAGTTCTGGGAACTGAGGTGATGCAAAACTTTGTTTGATGTGTGTTGAATGAGTAAGAATACGTAGAACTTATCCGCGTTTGTTTTCTAGCATGAATCATTACTTTAGACCCCGTGTAAAGACGCACAGTAACACAACATGTTCTTCACGTTTTTCTCACGTAGTGCGTGGACTGCTTTGCTCAAGATAATAAAACGTTCCGGACTATTACGCCGTGGTAGAATGGATTTCACCCTGAAACCATTTCAAAGGGCATTCTAGCCTCTCTGAATGGCCGATTCACACTCTGTCCTTCGCAGACGGGGACTGAGCGTTGGATTTTAAGGTGAAATCCATTCGACCACGGCGTAATAGGCCGGAATATTTTATTAATTGTAACATTTGCGGCCGTGAAAGTTGCACGAGGGGGTGTCAAGGAATGTGCGAAGCATGGAAGGTCTCCAGAAGAAGAGACTGGAGCTTTTGTGGGTTATCTCACATTTCTGTCTCGTTGCAGAGCGGTCAGTGTAATTCGGAAGTTTTTGAGGATTAAGCGACTACGTAGCTCGGCTAAAGACCAGAGGATTTTTAAAAGCGCGGAAGAGGCTTTACTGCGAGAGCGGATTCAACAGACTCGCCGGTACCTGGCAAGCACAGACTGTAAGTTAACGTCTTTCCATATTACTGGATGCAATGAATTGTGTAGTGGGGACTGGGATAGTATTGACCGACTGTTGCTCGATACTATTAGGAAGTGTATGTTGACAAAGACTACTAGATAGAAGAAGAAATTTGATCATTTGCCAACTAATAAGTCTATCCACCATTTACACGCTTCCTGCACGTTTATCAATTTATCCGGACGTTCGTTATCTAGTGATGAGAAGTCTGTGCTTGCGAAGGATGGAAATTTTGCCATTAGCCCTCGAGTTATGCTCGCGGAGGAAATAATAGCCAGCGTAGAAGCGGGCATTCCTAGTCTGGACAAGGTTACGCCGAAGAAATCCGTATAGAAACTGCAAGATTATCGTCTCCCGAAAAGCCTCCATAAAGTAATTTACTTGTGGGTGAAAGGAATGCCATAAAACGCCTGAATGGGAACGAAAGTCTTATTCTCCCCGCTGACAAGGGAGATGCAACGATTATGAAAATCAAATGGTTCAAATGGCTCTAAGCACTATGGGAGGTCATCAACCCCTAGACTTAGAACTACTTAAACCTAACTAACATAAGGACATCACATACATCCATGCCCGAGGCAGGGTTCGATTCTGCGACTGTAGCAGCAGCCTAGAACCGCTCGGTCACAGCAGCCGGCCAACGGTTATGATTAAACCGACTATGATAGTAACTTTATCAACTTAGGTGATCTGAAAACATACAGGAAACGTAGTAAAGACCCCACTGAAAAAGTTCTTAGAACTGTTATGGAGTTGATAAAGAAATCTTCTATCAAACAGAGCGATCAGGAAAGTCTGTTCAGTTCAGTTGCGCTACAACCGAGACTTTATTGATTACCGAAGGCTTGTAGTGAGTGCTATCGGTTCGCCCAACTATTCGACTGCCAAGTTCTCTACATCACTAAGACCGTCTGTAAGCCGATCGGAGTCGTATATCAAGAATTCGGCACATTTTATCGGTAAATTTAACGGCGTAGTGGTACAGCCGGAGGACCTATTAGTTAGTTTTGATGTATCGCTATTGACTATGGTTTCTCTCAATGAAATGTTGCAACAGCTGAATAGGATTTATCCTCTCGGTGTTGCAGAACTGATTAAATACGGACTCACAACCACGTATTTAAAATGGAGTGATGAGTTCTATGAACAGACAGATGATGTCACTGTGGGAACCCCGCAAGCCCGGTAATAGTGAACTCCTCTATGGAAAAATTCGAGGAGCAGTCACTGGAAAAAGCGAACAAGAAACCGAATATCTGGTTCCGGTGCGTGGATGATGCGTTTTTGTGGCGGCATGGCAGGGAGGTAGCATACCGTTTTCATAAACATCTCAAGGGATCAATTCGAAGATTCAGTTAATCATGGCGGAAAAGGTAGGCCGAAGATTGAATTTTCTTGATGTGCTAGTTTCCAAGGAAGAAGATGGTAGCTTGGCTCACACGGTTTACCGAAAACCTACGCACACAGACCGTTACCTACACCGGAATTCGAACCACCATCCACAACAAAAGCGACGCATCATAAAAATGTTGGCTGGTGGTGAAAGGAAAATAGGTGAAACAGAGCTGCGTGACGCAGAATTAAAACATCTCATCAGATGCTCAATAGCGGTTATTCGCTAAGGTGAAAAAGAGCGTGAAGACCACCGCATAGAAATCACAGCGTTGCTCAAGCGGCGGTGAAATCGGAAGTTTTGCTGATTTTTATTAAGGACGTTACTGGCAGCGTAGGAAAAATCTTAAAAAAGCGGAACATCGCGGTAATACTCAAACACATCCGTAAGATACAAGATCACCTAAAATCGGCCAAGGATGCTCGACAACCTCTGGAAAAAGTAGGAATTTATACGATTCTGTGTAGTTCTGGGGAGATGTATGCGAGTACTACAAAACGAACGGTCGAAAAACGACTAAAAGAGGACAAAGGCAATTGAGTGACAGATCACCTGTTGAGGAACATGCTTTGCAGCCAGGAAACCACCACATTCACTTTGGAACGACTCAAGTACTGGCAGCCACAAGTGGGTACCATGACACGTTATACAAGGAGGCCATAGAGACTGTAAAACACCCCAGGAGTTTTAATAGGAAAGTGGAGGACGTGAAATTGAACAACATCTGGATTCCAGTGCTGAAGATAATGTTTACCAGTCTTACACCATGGGGTGATAGCATAGCGGATGACGGCAGTCTACAACAGCCAATAGCATTCTCTTATTCAAAACATGAGGCTCATAGCGGATGACGGCAGTCTACAACAGCCAATAGCATTCTCTTATTCAAAACATGAGGCGTCACGCCACTGCGCGGAAGAACGCGGAAGCGGAATTTTGCTGCAGTTAGTAGCCTCGACCCTTCCTATTAGCTCTATATATCCGCCAGTACCTCATCTTCACAGAAGCACTCTTGAGAAACTTTGCAAGACTAGAACTCCTGTAAGACAAGATACTGCGGACACATGGCTTAGCCACAGCCTGGAGAACGTTTCGGGAATGAGAGTTTCACTCTGCAGCGTAGTGTGCGCTGATATAAAACTTTCTGGCAGATTTTACTCTGGGAATATCCCTAGCCCTGAAAGTTTCGCCGGAGAACTTCTGTGAAATTTGGATGGTAGGACACGAAGTACAGGTGGATGTGAAGCTGTGAGGATGGTGCTTGAGTAGCTCAGTTGGTAGGGCATTTGCCCACGAAAGGCAAAGATCCAGATTTCCAATCTCTGTCTGACACACAGGTTTAATCCGCCAGAAAGTTCCATGCGCGATATTTGTTTACATTTTCCAATCACCAACAAGAGAGTCTTTCATTCTTCAAAATAAACCAGCAATGTGTCTCGAAGTTCCTCTTCATATTATTGCGTGTTTCAATATAAATATAGCAATTTTAAAGCCCAATAATAGTTACCAATTTTAACTCGCATTGGCAGATTACGTGTTGAATGAAAAAGCAACTGAAAAAATTGCGTTACAAGTCCTCAATATGAGGCTCGTTGATGACATGGCAAACACTCAGTCTGGGGCAGCTTTCTTCTTTATCTTGATGTATATGTCTGTACTTACTGATGATGAGAAAGCCTCTATCGTCTTTCTCAAGTGATGTAGATAACATACGGAAGGCATTACGTACTTCTCGTTCTTTCTGGAAGCTCAGAGAAAGAAATCGTATGGCATCAAATTCGGTGACAAAAACGTCCTAAGATTATTGCGTTCAGGGACAAAATCATATAACCAATCCTTTAGATAAATAAGTCAAAGAAGAACGTACATTTCGGAAATCAGTACGCAATCATACTGGAATCCTGTATTCCAGTTTTCTTCTAGATGGAACATTTAGTTTATTTATATCCATTTACTTGTTTTAGCGTAGTGTCGTCATCAGTCTGTAAATGGTCTCGGCGTTATGCTGAAATACATTCTGTATTCTAATTAAGTAATTCTAAAGATAGTATATAAATGTAAATTGAAACAAATAGAAAGAGGAGGCGAAACATTATCTTTGTAGTAAGTTTTTACTCATAAAATAAAACTTCAACACTAAAACCCAAAAATCTTATTTAAACTTTCACAGATTTAGTAAAACATGCTCTAAACTTCATATTACTATTTTTTATGACATCATGTAACAATAAATAACAGTTTAATAGTCTGTCGGTGATCCCAGTAAAACCAAGCTGTAACCACAAATTTTACACACTGACCACAGTTCAGGAAAAAAGAAGATGCTGAAACTCAAATGAGTTCCAAAGACTTGGGATAACAACTGTAAAATGACAGATCCACTTGATATACAAGCTCAACCTGAGCTGAGCAACGTAACGGAGAATCAAAATTCTGACATAATCCAGGTACAATTTTCCACCTGATCAAGCTAAAACGAACTTGCAGCCTTTTTGGTTTCTTGAGTGTCATCGGTCTTCTGACTTGTTTGATGTGGCCTGCCACATTCCTCTCCTGTGCCAACCTCCTTCATCTCAGAATAGCACTTACAAATGCGTCCTCAATTATTTGCTAGATGTATTCCAATTTCTGCCTTCCTCTACAAGTTTATCCCTCTACTGGTCGTCATAGTGACATGGAAGTCAGTCTCTGACGTTTCAAGAGAAGTCCTGTCATCCTGTCCCTTCCCGTTGTCGTTGTTTTCCAATATTCGATTCATCTCCGATTCTGCGCAGAATCTCCACATTTCTTACCTTATCAGTCCACCTAATTTTCAACATTCGTGTTAGCATCAAATCTCAAAAGCTTCGATTCGCTTCTGTTCCGGTTTTCCCACAGTCCATGATTCACTACCATATAATGCTGTGCTCCTAACGTACATTCTCAGAAATTTCATCCCCAGATTACAACCTATGTTTGATACTAGTAGACTTCTCTTGGACAGGAATGCTCTTTTTGCCATTGCCAGTCTGCTTTTGATGTGCTCCCTGCTCGGGCTGTTATTGCTTATTTTGCTGCCTAGGTAGCAGAATTCACCTCCTTCGTGAACGTCAGTCCTGAAGTTAAGTTTCTCTCTGTTCTCATTTCGTCTTTCTTCGATTTACTCTCAATCCGTATTCTGTACTCATAGGCTGTCCATTCCATGCAACAGAAAATGTAATGCTTCTTCACTTTGACTCAGGATAGCCGTGTCATCAGCGAATCGTATCATTGATATGCTTTCACCTTAAATTTTAATTCCACACCTGAACCTTTCTTTTATTTCCATCATCGCTTCTTCGATGTATAGGTTGTACCATCCTGTCTTACACCATTTTTAATCCGAGCACTTCATTCTTGGTAGTCCACTCATTACTCCCTCTCGGCTCTTGTACATATTGAATATTAGCCGCCTCTTCCTATAACTTATTCATATATTTCTCAGTATTTCGAACGTCTTCAAATATTTGACACTGTCGAACGCTTTTTCCAGGTTGACAAATCCTATGGACGTGTCACGATTTTTCTTTAGTCTTGCTCCCATTATCAACCGCAACATCAGAATGGCCTCTAAGGTGCCTTTACTTTTCCTAAAGCCAAACTGATCGTCATCTAACTCATCCTCAATTTTCTTTTCTATTTTTCTGTATGTTATTCTTGTCACCAACTGAGTCGTTGAGCTGATAATCCTCGCAATTCTCAGATCTTGCAGTCTTAAGTATTGTGTGAACGATATTATTTCGAAAATCAGATGGTATGTCGCCAAACTCATACACTCTGTACAGCGATGTGAATAGTCGATTTGCTGCCACTTCCCCCACTGATTTTAGAAATTCTGATGGAATGTTATCTGTAGCTTCTGTCTCCTCTGATCTTAAGTCCTCCAAAGTTCTCTTAAATTCTGACTGTAATACTGGATCCCCCATTTCTTCTAAATCGACCTCTCTTTCTTCTTCTATAAGATAAGACAAATCTTGCCTTCAATGCACTCTTTCCATCCATCCGCTCTCTCCTCTGCATTTAACAGTAGAATTCCCACTGCACTCTTAATTTTACCACACTCGCTTTTAATTGCACCGAAAGTTGTTTTGACTTTTCAACACGCTAAGTGAGGTCTTTCGATAATCGTTTCTTTTTCGATTTCTTCACACTTTTCATGCAGTAACTCCATCTTACCGCTGCACTTCCTATTTATGTCATTCCTCAGCGACTTGTATTTCTGTATTCCTGAGTTTCCGTCAACGTTTTTGTAGAATCCACTGTCTCCACTGCTGAATGGCTCCTTCGTGTGTTTCTTAAAACACTAGTCATCGGTTTAGCCTTTACAATTCATCAGATGGAGCAGAACTTGGGATCGAAATATCTGAAAATTAAATTTGTTACCACAAGCAACCCACGTATATAAAACGCAAGGAAATGCACTCATACTGTAAACAAGGACGGAATTTGTAGTATCAGTTACAGACAATAGCTACTGCTTTAAAACTTAGCAAAACGTGATCAACTTGAGATCACGAGGCTGACCAAACCTTGGCGGGAGAGTAATAGACTGAAGAGCCAAAGAAATTGGTGCACCTGCCTAATATCGTGTAGGGCTCCCACGAGCACGCAGGAGTGCCGCAACAAGTCATGCCATGGACTAAGGTCTGAAACAGTGCTGGAGGGAACTGGCACCATGAATCATGAAGGGCTGTCCATAAATCCGTATGAGTACGAGGGGGTGAAGATCTCTTCTGAACAGCACGTTGCAAGGCACCCCAGATATGCTTCATAATATTCATGTCTGGAGAGTTTGGTGGCCAGTGGACGTGTTTAAACTCAGAAGAGTGTTCCTGGAGCCAGTTGTTAACAATTCAGGTCGTTTGGAGTGTCGCGTTGTCCTGCTGGAATTACCCGGGATGCACAATGGACGCAGGTGATCAGACAGGATGCTTACGTACGTGTCACCTTTGAGAGTCGAATCGAAACGTACAAGTATCAGGGGTCCCATATCACTCCAACTGCATCGCCCCACACCAGCTTCAACAGTCCTCTGCTGACATGAAGTTGTCTCCATACCTGTACACGTCTATCCGCTCGATACAATTTGAAGTGAGACTCGTCCGCCCAGGCAACAAGTTCCCAGTCATCAACAGTCCAGTGTCGGTGTTTACGGGCCCAGGCGGCGTAAAGCTTTGTGTCGTGCAGTCATCTAGAGTACACGAGTGGATCTTCCGCTCCTAAAGCCCATACTCGCTGACACTTATTGATGGCCCAGCATTGGAATTTGCAGCAATTTTCGGAAGGGTTGCCCTTCTCTCACGTTGAATGATTCTCTTCAGTCGTCATTGGTCCCGTTCTTGCAGGATCTTTTTCCGGCTGCAGCGATGTCGGAAATTTGATGGTTTACCATTTTCTTGATATTCAATGTACACTCGTGAAATAGTCGTACGGGATAAACCCCACTTCTTCGCTGCCTCGGAGATGCTACGTCCCATCGCTTCTGCGCCGATTATAGCACCATGTTCAAACTCACTTAAATCTTGATAACCTGACATTTTAGCAGCAGTAACCGATCTAGCAACTGCACCAGACGCTTGTTTCTCATATAGGCGTAGCCGACCGCAGTGCCGAATTCTGCCTGTTTACGTATCTCTGTATTTGAATACGCATTCCTATACCAGTTTCTTTGGGACTTCAGATGTAATCAGGGCTTGGAAATGGTACACTAAGCATAATAATTGTCACCGGGTGAAGAGAGCTACTGCACCGTGGCTTAGAGCTCAAGACCGACTAGAAATAACCTGGTGGCTAAAGGCTACCAGAGTGAAGAAGAACTGACAAGACTGCCGTAGTAGTCCACCTAGTGACACAAACGCATTGCAGATTCTAGAAGACTCCGCTCCACAGAATTCCAGAATACCACGCAGAACCTTGGCTTGTTCTTCAATATGCTGACAGAGCCGTACGAGACGCATGTGCCGGACGGCTAAATCTTGTTGCCATTGACTATATCCAGTCACATTTCCATCACAAAATTGAATTTCATTTAGTCTCGCTTACACTGCAGTAGGTCGTGAAGATTTTCCGTTCTCCAGATACACACTACATGATTGTTTAATCTTCCAGTTACTTTGGAATAGTTTCTTCACACACCATTTCTAACATTGCGTACTTGATACGCTATTTGTAGTCCATTGACCTTAGATTTTGTAACAGGTGTAAAAACGATTTTGCGTCGCTGAATGCACTGGTTCTCGTCAGATTAGATAACCGAAGTTAAGCAACATCGGGCATGGCCGGCCCTGAGATGAGTTGCTACCAGGGTATACCACGTGCTGTTTGTCAGCTTTACCTTGTCCTTTGCGGTACAGGTGGAAGAGGGATGGTTGCGTAGTGTTCCTCATCACCAGATTTTCCGCCAGAGTCCTATATTAACTTCCAAACACTTCCACAGAGTCTCGTGAAGTGAAGACACTTGTGATTTCGTAGATATTCCCGGCGTCTTACATGTTTATGCTCTTCACGTGTATGCTGTCGGATACGATCGTCTTCACGTTCACGATATTTCGGCTATCCCTCTGACCACCATCATCAGGTGCGATCGCTGAGTATACAATCACGCCGAAGAAGCGGAAGAGCTGGCCCCTGCGAGCGAAGAATTGCAGCGGCGCCAGCGGTAGAAAGTGGCGAAAGTGATAAATCGCAAATTAAGATGTAGCAGGTCGAAAAACAGACCTTTGTTGTTTTATATCAGATAAAATAGCGTTCCATATTTTTGTTAAAGGAATACCTTTGTCTCTATTAATTATGTCATCAGATAATTGTATTTCGACAGATTCCTTGAGCAAACAACCCCAGTTAGGCGGAGGAATAATTTGCGTCTCTTTAAACGAAATGTTATGTCCTTCATTGAGAGAATGTTCGACGACGACAGATTTTTCAGGCTGGAGCTAACGTATGTGACGCTGATGTTCCAGACAGAACTTCATTCAGGGGCTACAGTACCACCCAGGTTGTATGGTTTACCGAAGGTGCATAAACCTGGAACTTCTCTTCGTTCTATCGTTAGTAATTTGGGAGCTCCTACCTATAATTTAGCTCCTCAGCCTTACGTTGGAAAATGTAAACATCATTTATCCAACTCGGCTGATTTTATTCAACGATTGAAGTCTATAGGCCTTGGAACATCTGATCCTTTAGTTATTTTTGATGTGGTTTCTATTTTCACCCAGGTACCTTTGGAAGAATCCTTGTTGTTAATTGGTCAACTTTTGGATGATAGAACTACGAAGCTGTGTCGCCATGTGTTGACATCGACATATTTTTTTATTTAGTTACGTAATTTTTGAACAGACTGACGGTGTGGCTGTGGGGAGTCCTTTTCCCCTATTGTTACCAATCTTTTTATGGAAGATTTTGAAGAAGCCGCGCTCAAGACTCCTTCTCTTCAACATACATGTTTCTAAAGATTCGTGGAAGATATTTTCATTGTTTGGACACATGGAATGGAAGCTCTCAATCGGTTTTTAGATCAAAATTCATCCACGCATCAAATTTTCGATGGACATTGAAAAAAATGGCAAATTACGTTTTTCGGATATTCTAGTACACAAAAAAATGGTACCTCGAGACATGGCGTATGCCACAAACCCACACATACGGACCGCTATCTTCATTCAGCGCACGGAGTTGTACGTACATTGGTCAAGAGAGATTCCGAAAATTTGACACACGAACTGGATCATCTTAAAGATGTCTTCAAGCTCAACGCATATACCGATCATTACATTAATCGTGCTTTTCAGTTTGGACCATCAAGTGAACCAGCGCCGGACGCTAGTAAACAAGTTGCTTTTCTACCCTTTGCTGGAAGTATTTCTTCAAAAATTCTGGGGAAATATGGTATTAAAAGTGATCTTTTACCCTTGGCCAAGACTAGAGACCTGTTTGGATCTGTTAAAGATGATTTGGGGTTGAGAAAGCCAGGAGTTTACAAAACACCCTGTCATTGTGGAAACGCCTATATTTAACAGACTATTCGCACTGTTCATGCCCGATGTGTGGGACATCAGCGTCACATACGTCTGCTCCAGCCAGAAAAATCTGCCCTCGACGAACATTGTCTCAATGAAGGGCTTAACATGTCGTTTAAAGAGACGCAAATTATTGCTTCGGCTTCTCGTTTCTGGGATTGTGTGATCAAGAAATCCATCGAAATACCATTATCTGATGACATTGTTAACAGCGATAAAGGTTTTCCTTTAAGTAAGATATGGAACCCTATTTTATCTGATATAAAACAACAGCAGTCTGGTTTTAATTTGAGATTTGTAACTTTCGCCAGTTTCTACCGCCGACAGCGCTGCAATTCTTCGCTTCGCAGGAGACAGCTCTTCCGCTTCCTGGAGTGGTCGGTACCCGCAGTATATAAAGGAGCCACCGTTTAAAATGTTCATTCTGTTCTAGCGTGATTGTATACTCAGCGATCGCACCTGGAGATGGAAGTCAGATGGATCGCCGAAATATCGTGTAGTGAAAACGATCATATCCGTGAAGAGCATAAACATGAAAACAATGGTGAGGTGATCCGTCCATCGGAGGGGGACGTTACACTCGTCCGACCCCTTGGTGCTCTTGGAGAGGAGTAGGTGTCGGGTTTCATCTTCTCCTTTCTCTCACCAACATCCAACACAAAGATGATGTTACAACCACCTGCATCTCTCACATAAACACACAACTCCCACACACTGCGCGTAGTAAAGGTGTCAAGATGCCGTGAAGTAAACGTACAACCTTCCCAATTAAGCGGAGTGCTCCATCCATCAGTTCTATACGACTTAACGTTTTTTACGAGTGTAACCAGTGTGGGTGCATGTAGCGAACCATAATGAACTTCGCTCTGTAGCGTAGTGTTCACTGATTTTAAGCCTCCTGACCAACTAAAAGCTAAACGGGGATTCGAAGCCGAAACTTTGGCCTTGGCGGGCAAATGCACTAGCGAATTTCTAGCAGTATACAGGGTGAAAAGTATTTAAAGCGACAAACTCTGGGAGGTTGTAGAGAACATTTAAACAAATATTTTTCCCTAATGTCATTTTTACCTATGAGGATTATTTAAACCAGTGGAGGCCGTACTACGCTCTTCAGTTGTTAAAGGACGTATTACGCTCTTCACTTGTAGGCAACTGCTGTCCACCAGTGTAGTAGTGCATTGTTTCTGTTTACTAATGGAGCGATACACCTGGAGTGAATACACTGATATGGTTGGTGCGTACTACGTAGCACACCACAACGGACGAGCTGCATAGCGAGTTTATCACAAAAATATCGTAATCGCCGTATCCCGCATCATACGACCTTTGCCGATGTGTACCAACGTCTGCGTGAGACCGTGGCATTTAGCAGATTACCTGGACAGGGACGCCGTCGCACGGTAAGAACGCTGCAATTTGAGGAAGCTGTCTTGCAGCATGTGGAGCGGGATCCTTCAGTCAGCACACGTGCAATTGCACGTAACATAGTGACAAATTAGACGAATATAAGAACAGTCCTTCGAGAGCAATTGTTACGTCCATTTCACTCCACAACCTGGAACCAGTTGATTGTCCACCCAGAGCACAGTTTTCGCAGTGGTACCTGGAACAGTGTGAAATGCATCCTACATTTCCATCCTCTGTGTTGTTTACCGATGAAGCAACGTTCGGGCGTGATGGAGCGTTCAACATGCACAATTCGCATGTTTGGAGTGAGGATAAACCACATGCCACAGTTACTAGCTCCCATCAAGTTCGGTTCTTCGTTAATGTGTGGGTCGGTGTTGTTGCGGACTGTTTAATTGGGCCGTATCTGCTACCTAGGCCATTAAATGGCAGGCACTATTACAATTTTCTCGCCAGAGCATTGCCATAATTGCTGGAAGACGTCCCACTCCCTACAAGACAACGCATGTGGTTCCAACATGACGGGGAGCCGGCACATTTCAGTCGTCGTGTGCGTCGATTCCTGGACCGACGGTTTCCAGAAACGTGGATTGGCAGAGGTGGTCCTGTACCATGGCCTGCTCGATCCCCAGATATGTCCTCTCTGGACTTTTTTGTGTGGGGAGAGATGGACAACCTTGTTTACTCAACACCTGTTGCATCAGATGAGGATCTGGTTGCCCGGATAGTAGCAGGTTGGTTGGTTGGTTTGGGGAAGGAGACCAGACAGCGTGGTCATCGGTCTCATCGGAATAGGGAAGGATGGGGAAGGAAGTCGGTCGTGCCCTTTCAGAGGAACCATCCCGGCATTTGCCTGGAGTGATTTAGGGAAATCACGGAAAACCTAAATCAGGATGGCCGGACGCGGGATTGAACCGTCGTCCTTCCGAATGCGAGTCCAGTGTCTAACCACTGCGCCACCTCGCTCGGTGATAGTAGCAGCAGCGGGAACAATTCAGGATACTCCTGGAGTTTTTGCCCGTGTCTGACAGAACATGGTCTGACAGTGTAACCTTTGTTTATGTGTCAATGAAGGCATTTTTGAAAATCTACTGTAATTGAAATTAGGTTGTGTTAATGTGTTGTCTCTTGGTCATAAAAAAAATGGGAAAGTATTTCTTGGTTTAATTAATTTGCCGCCAGAGAAATCTTCCTCTTCCGGTTTAAATACTCCTCATAAGAAAAAATGACATTAAGGAAAAATATTTGTTTTGATGTCCCCTACAACCTCCCCGAGTTTGTCGGTTTAAATACTTTTCACCCTGTATACTGCGTAGTTTTATATGGGCTAAAGTACAGGAAGGTACTGGTACTGGCAATAGATGTTTAAATGTATTACTAACTGTGTTCGCAATTAATTTCACCGTTAGTGTCAACGAATGCCGCTAGATATACCAAGAAAATTGTATCACGGTACCACTCATAGTTCAGCGCTGAATATACCTACACAAATAACTCGTTGTACGACATATAGTTCAAAAGATAACACGAACTGAGATATGGGAAAAAATACTGCATCACACATGAAGTTTTAACACGTTTATTTTTTCCTTCCTGGAGATACCTACAGTCGAATCAACTTAAGAAAATCCCTCACACGTGATAGCGCTTTTGACAGCTTTCGACTGCGAATCGTAAACGCTTGCTCGCCAAAACGGCAGGCGTCTATACAGCTAGGAATATGCGTTGCCATAGAGACGTTTACAAAATCGTGTTGTAACAAAACCTCTGAATGTACTGGTTGTAGACATGAGAAACAGGTGTACCCGTCGTACAGAAACAGTCCGTGATCATTTTTCTTAATTTGGATACTGTACTTATGTATTTGTACAACACGCATACTTCTTTGTACGATTATTTTATAATTTAAAAGGTGTTTTCGCGAATACATGAAAATGAAATGATTTCGTTGCTTGGCTATAAACGCACTTCATTTTATGTTTTCGTTTCTAATAGGAAATTAGCAAAAGAAGTTCCCTGGCAGTGCCGCGTTTGTTGACTACTGTTTTTTATGTAATGGTCCTCATCCCATTATATTCCTTCGTTGTTTCTTTTTTTCCTCATTCCATTTTTTAGTGGTGATCTTTACACATAAACTGAGTAAAATTGAAGGAAGACTGCAACCTTGTTTAGCTCCTTGGTTAGTTACATCATTCTTAGTATTTTGTCGTCTGTTTTTATTACAAGTTAAGTTTCACTTATAAGTCTCGTAGAATTCGATTTTCTTCTCATATTAACCCAAGTTTTGTCCTGTTCAACCGGTCAAACGCTTTGACATAGCCCACGAATGTTATGTGTAACTCATTGTTTAAGCTATAAATCTCCATCTACATGATTACTCTGCAAATCAAAATGAAGCACCTGGCAAAGGGTTCACAGAACCTCATTTAACTTTATTCTCTAATGCGCCATTCTCGAACAGAGCGCGGGAAGAACGATAGTTCACATCTTCCCGTGCGCTCAGATTTCTTTTATTTTATTATGGTAATCATTTCTCCCTATCAAAATATTTCCACACTCTGAGGAGAAAAATTAGTCATTGAAATATCTTGACAAGCTCCTGCCGTATCGGAAAACGCCTTTGCTTTAGTGACTGCCACCCCAATTCGTGTATTATAACCATGGCACTCTCTCCCTTATTTCGCAGTAATACAAAATGAACTGCCCTTTTGTGGACTTCTTCGGGATCCTCCGTCAATCCTATATGCTGCACAACAATACTCCAGGAGAGGGCGGACGAGTGTAGTGTAAGCAGTCTCTTTAGTAGACTTTTTACATTTTCTAAGTGTTCCGGTTTCCTCACAGTATTATCTATGTGGTCATTCCAATTTAAGTTTTCTTATCTGCAACTACTATGTATTTAGTTAAGTGTACAACCTTTAGATTTGCGTGATTTCTCGTGTCACCGAAATTTAGCGAATTGCTTTTAGTACTTATGTGAATGATTTCACACTTCTCATACACTACTGGCCATTAAAAATGCTACACCATGTGCTACAGACGCGAAATTTAACCGACAGGAAGAAGATGCTGTGATATGCAAATGATTAGCTTTTCAGAGTATTCGCACAAAGTTGGCGAAAGTGGCCACACCTACATTGTGCTGACATGAGGAAAGTTTCCAACCGATTTCTCATACACGAACAGCAGTTGACCGGCGTTGCCTGGTGAAACGTTGTTGTGATGCCTCGTATAAGGAGGAGGAATGCGTACCATCACGTTTCCGACTTTGATAAAGGTCGTATTGTAGCCTATCGCGATTGCGGTTTATCGTATCACGACACTGCTGCTCGCGTTGGTCGAGATCCAATGACTGTTAGCAGAATTTGGAATCGGTGGGTTCAGGAGAGTAATACGGAACGCCGTGCTGGATCCCAACGGCCTCGAATCACTAAAGTGCGCGTCATTTACGACGGCGGCCGAGTTTAGGTTCGTTCTGCGCATCTGACATCACAAAACACAGTCAGCCAATGAACAGAGAACGACGTTGCCACAGCTTGACTGCACTGCAGTCCACGGACGAGATTTCAGTTTTAGAAATGTTCAGTCATAAATAAAGTAATTAAACAAAAGCAATGTCTTGATAGAAGACTTTCTTCTACAGATAGTTTGGAAAAAGCATTCTTTATACCAATTGCTTAATATTCTATTAATTAATTAAACCAAACAAACAATAAGCCTCGTAATTCAGGCTATAGCAAGGAAAGGTGTTTGTATCATTCTCACGAACCTCTTTTTCGCAATAAAGAACAGCGGTAATTCTTTATTTCCTATTGTACTTCGACGAAACGTGAATAATTCACAGCCATACCAACAGTGTTTGTCGGTATTTTGCATCATGTTTTGAACTCCGCCAGGAATTGGTTTGAAAGACGAACTGTGTTAGCGTAATGGATAAGATATCTGACTGCTACGCTAAGGGTTACGAGTTCAAAACTTGTTAAGGGGTTTAATATTTTGTTTATTTAAAAACAATATGGAAGTGTCTTACTTCATGAATTTTATTCGTTTGAATGTATTTTTTTGAAATTTCTAGTTCTTTTCCTATTCATTATAACCATAATAAGTTTTCGGTTTTCCTAATTTTGTCCTCCAATATTTCTTTTCACAGCATTTAAAAACAATAAGAAGGTAAACATACAATATTCATGTTATCTGTTTTGTTTGTACATCTTCTTCCGCAGTCGCTGTTTTTCTATTCATATTGAAATATATTCTTTGCGACAGTATGACTCATAGGTTGCCGAGCTACTTGATTGTCTGACGCAATTCCTTGCTTCGCTGCTTTGGCAACGTTATCATATTCAATGTTTTCGTCAAATGATCTATGTTTAGGCAAGTATTTGCTGTCCGTTGTGACAAACAAAAATTTTTTGCGCATTGCGCTTCACTGACCAAATATTTTAATTTCTCTGTTTTAATATGTCCCCAATTCAGTTTTGTGTACTTCGTCAATTTTAATCAGAACTTTTTAGAAAAAAGCGAAATGACTCTGGTATAAATAAAACTTTTATTACAGTCGTGAAAGACGGAATATTTCTCAATATTACATACGACACCTATCTGGTACTTAAATTAAATGAGATCTTGTTTTACAGTAAATTTTATATTAAATTTAGGTATATTGTCTACATTTCATTCTCAATATGATGGCAATTAAAATCGACCATACGGGAAGTATACGCTATGGACTTTTACCTCTGCAAACACTTCAAAACTTCGTGCAATGGTTTACATTTAATGCTGCTCAATAATTGCGTTGAACATCGAAAGGTATCAGTCAAGAAGATGTGTAAAAATCAAATTTTTGACCAAATAGTTTTTGTGAAATCGAATGATAAGTGTGTCAAAGCAGTCGGAACACCATGTGTCAGCACAGGCGAGCAGTGCAGTGATGACAAAATCGCGCACAGCGCGGAATTCGGGGAGCACGTCTCTCTAGCAGCGAAAGGGTTAATGCGGCCGTGGTGGCTTAACTTCATAAACTGCGCGCTCCCTCCTAAACGTGGGTTTGCGAACTATACTATACTATGGCGCAGCTTTTCTTGGCACGTGCCTCGTTTGCAACTGGCAACGCAGCAATCTCCCGCGTCTGGGCGGGCATGCGCGAGCCGCCAAGATAAAAGAATTTATAGCAGTCGAGATGTAGGCATCTTATCAGCATGGCTGTAAAGGATCGTGCAGCCACGTCTCGATCCCTGAGTCAACAGATGGGGACGTTTGCAAGACAACTACTATATGCATGAACAGTTCGACGACGTTTGCAGCAGCGTGGACTATCAGCTCGGAGACCATGGCTGCGGTTACCGTTCACGCTGCATCACAGACAGGAGCGCCTGCGATGGTGTACTCAACGACGAACCAGGGTGCACGAATGGCAAAACGTCATTATTCGGATGAATCTAGTTTCTGTTTAGAGAATTATGATGGCCGCATCCGTGTTTGGCGACATGGCGGTGAACGCACATTGGAAGCGTGTATTTGTCATCGCCATACTGGCATATCACCCGGCGTGATGGTATGGGGTGCCATTGGTTACACGTCTCGGTCACCTCTTGTTCGCATTGACGGCACTCTGATAAAGCACGACCGCATGTTGCAGGTCCTGTACGGGCCTTTCTGGATACAGAAAATGTTTGACTGCTGTCCTGGACAGCACATTCTCCAGGTCTCTCACCAACTGAAAATGTCTGATCAATGGTGTCCGAGCAACTGGCTCGTCACAATACGCCAGTCACTACTCTTGATGAACTGTGGTATCATGTTGAAGCTGCATGGGCAGCTGTCCCTGTACACGCCATCCAAGCTCTGTTTGACTCAATGCCCAGGCGTATCAAGGCCGTCATTACGGCCAGAGGTGGTTGTCCTGGGTACTGATTTCTCAGGATCTATGCACCCAAAATGCGTGAAAAAGTAATCACATGTCAGTTCTAATATAATATATTTTTCCAATGAATACCCGTTTATCATCTGCATTTCTTCTTGGTGTAGCAATTTTAATGGCCAGTAGTGTATTTACAGTCAGTTCTCACTTTTTACATGATGCACATGTTGAACAATTTTGAAAATCATTTTGATCGTGTGATGATTTTACAGGACAATAAAGCTACATCTACATCTACATCTACATGATTACTCTGGAATTCACATTTAAGTGCTTGGCAGAGGGCTCATCGAACCACAATCATACTATCTCTCTACCATTCCACTCCCGAACATAGCGCGGGAAAAACGAACACCTAAACCTTCCTGTTCGAGCTCTGATTTGTCTTATTTTATTTTGATGATCATTGCTACCTATGTGGGTTGGGCTAAACAAAATATTTTCGCATTCGAAAGAGAAAGTTGGTGACTGAAATTTCGTAAGTAGATCTCGCCGCGACGAAAACGTCTTTGCCTTAATGACTTCCATCTGAACTCGCGTATCATATCTGCCACACTCTCTCCCCTATTACGTGATAATACAAAACGAGCTGCCCTTTTTGGCACCCTTTCGATGTCCTCCGTCAATCCCACCTGGTAAGGATCCCACACCGCGCAGCAATATTCTAACATAGGACGAACGAGTGTAGTGTAAGCTGTCTCTTCAGTGGACTTGTGCATCTTCTAAGTGTCCTGCCAATGAAACGCAACCTTTGGCTCGCCTTCCCCTATGTGGTCTTTCCAACTGAAGTTGTTCGTAATTTTAACACCCAGCTACTCAGTTGAATTAACAGCGTTGAGAACTGTACTATTTATCGAGTAATCGAATTCCAACGGATATCTTTTGGAACTCACGTGGATCACCTCACACTTTTCGTTACTTGGCGTCAACTGCCACCTGACACACCATACAGCAATCTTTTCTAAATCGCTTTGCAACTGATACTGGTCTTCGGATGACCTTACTAGACGGTAAATTACAGCATCATCTGCGAACAACCTAAGAGAACTGCTCAGATTGTCACCCAAGTCATTTATATAGATCAGGAACAGCAGAGGCTCAAAAATGGTTCAAATGGCTCTGAGCACTTAGAACTAGTTAAACCTAATTAACCTAAGGACATCACACACATCCATGCCCGAGGCAGGATTCGAACCTGCGACCGTAGCGGTCTCGCGGTTCCAGACTGCAGCGCCTAGAACCGCACGGCCACTTCGGCTGGCACAGCAGAGGTCCCAGGACGCTTCCTTGAGGAACAGCTGATATCACTTTAATTTTACTCGATGATTTGCCGTTTATTACTACGAACTGCGAATCCAGTCGCACAACTGAGACGATACCCTATAGGCCCGCAGCTTGATTAGAGGTCGCTTGTGAGGAACGATGTCAAAAGCTTTCCGGAAATCTAGAAATACGGAATCAACTTGAGATCCCCTGTCGATAGCGGCCATTACTTCGTGCGAATAAAGAGCTAGCTGCGTTGCACAAGAACGATGTTTTCTGAAACCATGCTGATTACGTATCAATAGATCGTTCCCTTCGAGGTGATTCATGATGTTTGAATACAATATATGCCCCAAAACCGTACTGCAAACCGACGTCAATGATATAGGTCTGTAGTTCGATGGATTACTCCTACTACCCTTCTTAAACACTGGTGCGATCTGCGCAATTTTCCAATCTGTAGGTACAGATCTATCGGTGAGCGAGTGGTTGTATATGATTGCTAAGTAGGGAGCTATTGTATCAGCGTAATCTGAAAGGAACCTAATCGGTACACAATCTGGACCTGAAGACTTGCCCGTATCAAACGATTTGAGTTGCTTCGCAACCTCTAGGGTATCTACTTCTAAGAAACTCATGAGAGCATGATTTGCAAAGAGTGTAAGAGGGCTGCCCATATTGTCTCCTAAATAGTTTATGTAGATCTGGAACAACACAGAGCCTATAAAACTTCCTTGGGGAAGTTCTTCCTTCTATTTTACTCTGTGATTATACATCAGTTGTTACGAACTGTGGCCTTTCTGACGGGAAAGCACGAATGCATTCACACAGCTTAGACGATATTCCACAGGCAAGCAGATTAATCAGGAGTCGCTTGTTAGAAACGGTGTCATGAGCCTTTTGGCAATCTAAAAGCATGGAGTCAATTTGACGTCCACAATCGATACCAGTCTTTACTTCCTGAGAATAAGGCGCTAGTTGTTTCCGACAAGAACGATATTTTCTGAATCCATGTTGGGTATTTGTCAATAAATCATTTTCTTCGAGGTGATTCATGATATTCGAGCAGAGTAAACGTTCCAAAATCCTAATGCACATCGACATTAACGATACGAGTCTATAATTCAACATTTAACTCCAACATCCTTTCCTGGGTATTGGTGTGACTTGTGATTATGGATCATTCCATGAGCCAGCAGTTGTATATGTGCTAAGTAGGGAACTGTTGTATCGGCCTACTCTGAAATGAACCTGACTGGTATACGAACTACATCGGGGTCCTTGCCTTTCTTACATCATTTAAGCTGCTTTACTATATCGAGGATGTCTGCATGGTTGCATTTGTTCTTGATTCGAAATCTGATGTATTTACTTCGTTTTCGTTTTCGAAGACTCTGCTTTAGTGGCACTGTCAGGACATTTGTTTGAGCTCCGGATATTCTGTGTTACGTCGTGACATCAGTACGTGGACGGAGCACCCTCCCCACTATCACATCGGGTACGCTCCGCCCACAGTGCAGTCATCCATCAGCAGAGAGAGGGGCATTGTGGGAAGGTGGGCAGGTGCTGAGGCAGCCCAGCGGGAGGCTCGCTACAGGGGACTCGCATTAGGCGCCCCCGCGCGACGCCAGATTATTCTGAGGGCGACGCCTCCCCTTCAGTGGGTCAGCATCCCTCTCCGTCCACCTCAAAACGCCCCCCACCATCACACTCCCTCCCACTCACCATTTGGGAGACCGACGCAAGATATCACTTCAACTATTACCTTCGATTGGCCGTACGCCTCATGCCAGTGTTCACGTTTCTGAGCAGTTCTCTTCAACCTTCTTATTCTAAATCTGCAAGAAAAATGTAAAACAAGTATTCTATAAACGTGACTAAAATCAAGTGTCAAAGTTCCCATGAGTCTTTAATCGCACTGAGATGACAAGGATGTATCCTAATATCGTGTCGGACCACCATCTTCCCGGCGTGGTGCACCAGCTCGGTGTGGCATGGACTCAACAAGACGTTAAAAGTCCCTTACAGAAAAATATTGCGCTTTGCTGCCTCTATAGGGGCCTCAATTGCGAGTTTGTTGCCGGTGCAGGATTCTGTGCACGTTCTGACCTCACGATTATCCGGAACAAATTTTCGATGGGATTCATGTCGGACAATCTGGCTGGCCGTATCGTTGGCTCGATTTATCCAGAATGTTCTTCAAACCAATCGCGAACAGTTATGCCCCTGTCATAAGGCGCACTGACATCCCTAAAAATTCCATTGCTTTCTGGGAATATGAAGTCTGGGAACTGCTCCTGATTATCAAGTAGCCGAACATAACCACTGCCAGTCAATCGTCGGTTCAGTTGGACCAGACGACCCACTCTACTTCATTTAAACACCGTCCAAACCATTAAGGAGCCACCACCAGCTTACACAGTGCCTTGTTGCCAACTTGGTTCACGGCTTTCTGCGGTCTGTGCCACACTCGAACCCCACCATCAGCTATTCCCATCTGAAATCGGGACTCATCTGACCAGACCAGGGTTTTCCAGTAGTCTGGGATACAATCAGTATGGTCACGAGAACAGGAGAAGCGCTGCAGGCGATGTCGTGCTGTTCTCAAAGGCGCTCTCCTCGGTTGTCTGCCACCGCAGCCCATTAACGCCACATTTCGCCACACTATCGTAACGGATACATTCGGCATATATTCAACATTGATTTCTGCGGTTATTTCAGGGAGTGTTTCCTGTCTGTTAGCGCTGACAACTGTACGCAAATGCCGCTGCTCTCGTTCATTAAGTGAAAGCCGTCGGCCACTGCGTTTTCCATGGCGAGAGGTATTGCCTCAAACTTGATATTCTCGGCACACTCTTGACGATGTGGAACTCGGAGTACTGAAATCCCCAAACATTTCCGAAATGGAATATCTCATGCGTTTAGATCCAATTACCATTCTGCGTTCAGAGTTTAACTCCCGACTTGTCTCCACAATCACTTTGGAAGTTCATCCACATGAATCACCTGAGTACAAATGACAGCTGCGCCAAGCCACTACCCTTTTATACCTTATGTACGCGATGCTGCCGCCATCTGTATATGTGCACATCACTATCCAATGACTTCTTGTCGCATCAGTGGATAGTGCGTCAGGTAATAGGTTGAAGACAATTTGAGCGAACAATTAATGCTATTAATGTGACTGGCGGCGATGGACGGAGAAATAAAGAGTGTTCCAAACTTCAGTAAGGAGGCGAAAGCACTGGGAGACTTTTATGCCTAGAAGAAAAACTTGGATGACAAGTAGAAAATACAGCAATCACTTATTTTGTCGTAGTCCACGTTGTCGTCACCACAGCCTGTAGACTTTTCTGTGATTAACTGTCTTCAGTTACACACATCCACGATGTTCCTTGTAAGATGTCATGGAATGACCAAAGTTCCTTTAGTGAAGAAGGATATGTTCCTCCACACACACACTGACGGAAAAAAAATCGCTACACCAAAAAGGGGTAGCGCGAAATAAATGAAAGTTGTTAGGCGCGTTTCTACATCTGAAACATGATGTCTGTTCAGAATTCGTGCCACTCGCATAGTAGTAACGCTAGTTAGTCCAATATGAGAATTTAAATCAAGTTTGCTTTAAATACACACAGTAACACTGTAATGGCGGTGTGTTGGGTGAGCGTTAGTTATATTTCAGATTGGACGCGGTGAGTTGATGTTCGTCAAAAATACCTTTAAGGCGATAATGACGCCATTATCAGCACCTCACTAAGGTTGTGTCATAGGGCTAAGAGAAGCGGGAGGTTCCTTTTGCGATACTGCAGAAAGACTTGGCTGGAACGTAGTCACGGTACTTGCCTGCTGACAGCGTTGGTCGTGAGAATGTACGGTCGCAAGGAGATCAGGCACTGGGCGGGTATGTGGCACTACCGACAGCGAAGGCTATCGTGTTTGGCGTACTCCACCTGCGATAGTAATCTAATAATCAGTTGGCAACATAGTGACACAATGAACTGTTACAAATAGATTGCTTCAAGGAGGGATCCCAGTCATATGCCCTGTATCGTGCTTTCCACTGACGCCAAACAACTGTCATTTGTGACTTCATTGTGTCAGGCGAGAGCTCATTGAAGAGAAGGGTGGAGGTCTGTGTGTTTTCTGCATCGTTGTCAGATACGGCCTTGTGTTGGTTAAGAGGAGGCCAGTTGAGGGCATCTTCAAAAAGATTTCGGGCCTGCAACCGGTCGTCGTAAACTTCATTGCACGACATTTCGGCTGAACAACTGCCAGCCATCTTCAGGTGAGCCGAACGAGGACAGCTATCGAAGTCATCTGGCGTCTTCGTCTCGAGCAAATTTCGGAGATTATGGGATTCCAGGCGTTATTCAATTGGTAACCACTTTCACTGTTCATTATATTTCCCGCAATGCGTATTTCAATGGATTCTTTGACAATGGAGTCCCAAAACGTTGTTGCTGTGGTCAAAATCGAAGTTTTTGTCGTACTCAAAAATGGTTCAAATGGCTCTGAGCACTATGGGACTCAACTTCTGAGGTCATCAGTCCCCTAGAACGTAGAACTAGTTAAACCTAACTAACCTAAGGACATCACACACATCATTGCCCGAGGCAGGATTCGAACTTGCGACCGTAGCAGCCGCATGGTACCGGACTGAAGCGCCTAGAACCGCTCGAACACTGTGGCCGGCCAAATGTGCTTAAAAGATAAAGGAAAGATTGAATACTAACTCACGACTTTCCTTTTACAATGGGTGACGTTGGCTACTACACGACGAGCAGGTAGAGCACTTCAGGCGCTCGAACACAACACAAAGCGCCCTTCCAGACTGCAGCGCCTACAACCGCACGGCCACTTCGGCCGGCTTCTCGTACTCCATTGAATGTCCGTTAGAAATACAATGTTCCGCAACTGCAGACTTGGTGGGTTGCAGTAGCCGAGCACAACGTTCATGCTCTGTACAATGCTCTTCAACAGTATGCGTTATCTTTCCTATATAGGCCGAACCACATTGACACGGTATTTTGTAAATTCCCGTCTCCCGCAGTAACAAATCATCCTTTACCGATCCTGGCAAATCTGAAGTCTTAGAAGGCGGACGAAAAACCACTATCACACGAAAATTGTTGAGAATCCTCTCTATCTTGAAGGAGGTATCTCCAAGAAAGGGAAGAAAAGCTAGGACTTGGCTGGTGCGTTCTCCTCTTTACCCACTTGCCGTTTCCTGGCTCTAGTTGAGAAGGCCCTGTTAATTTGCCGGGTCGAGTATCCATAGTCTCTGAACACCGTCCTTACATGTGTAAGTTCCTTAGGCAAATTCTCTGCATCCGACATCGTATGTGCCCTGTGCACAAGGGTTTTAAGTACACTCGCGGTCTGGGATGGGTGATGGCAACTTGAAGAATGCAAGTACAAATCAGTGTGAATGGGCTTACGATAAACAGAATGTCCCAACGAGCCGTCACTCTTCAGTTTGACAAAAACATCCAAGAACGAAAGGCAACCATCTTTCTCTAGTTCCACAGTAAATCGAATATTCTCATGGATGAAGTTAAGATGATGGAAAAACTCCATTAACTTTTCTTCTCTGTGGGGCCACACAATGAAAGTATCATCGACGTATCTCCAAAAACAGTTGGTTTACAAACCGCTGATTCAAGTGCTCTCTCCTCAAAATCCCCCATAAAAAGGTTAGCCACCTGAGGAGACAGAGGGCTGCCCATGGCGACACCGTCAGACTGTTCAGAATATTCCTGGTTAAACATAACATAAGCTGAGGAAAGAGCATGTCTAAACAAAGCAGAGATGTACGATTCAAACTGTTGACTAATTAGAATCAAGGAATCCGCAAGAGGTACTCACTAGAAAGATCCAGTGTGTTGATAAAATCAGCTGAGTTCCGTATATGAAGTGAACATTTGCCAACAAATGGTCTCAGCAAAGAAGCTAGATGTTTGGCTAAGTCATATGTGGGTGCGTCAATATTACTCACTATAGGCCGTGAAGGCAGACCTTCTTTATGCACTTTAGGGAGACCATACAGTCTCAGTGGTACGCTGCCATGTGGTCGTAACAACTTGATGGTCTCTGGAGCTAGCGAGGAAGAGTTCAAAAGGGCACACGTCTTCCGTTGTCCACGTGCTGTTGGGTCTTGATCAATTCTCCTATACATAGTATCACAAAGTAGACTATACATTTTCACCAAACACAACCCACGAGGTAACAAAATGGTAGAATTATCTTAGTCAGCCTTAAGCACCACTATTTCCGTATCTTCTCGAAGGTTCCGTAGTGCAGCCCTTTCTTCAGCTGTTATATTGCTGCGATGGGGAGGAGCTTTCAGAAGAACCCGACCAATTTCCCTTCTTAATTCTTCAGCAGCGTCCATAGGAAGGCGACGTACCGCTTGTTCAACACCGCTTACGAAACTTATAAGAGGTACTGCACTTGGTGTAGGAGCAAAAATTAAGACATTTGCCCAAAACTGACAGCGTTGCATCGTCTAAAATCTTCTCTGTGAAATTAAGCACGGAACGTCGTGCAGTTGTTTCCTGTGGCGTCGGCTGTTGTGGCACCAAGCGATCAAATTTCGACATTTGCCGGGAACTAGCTGCCTTATATACCCAACTGAACTTGACTGAAGTCACTCCTTCCTCCTAGTCCCATGATATAGGAGAAAGAAGTGCTGCAATCTTCAAGTATAGATGGAACAATTCTTCTGAGATGGCATCCAACCTTCGTCACGTATAACAAATTCTCTCCTTCACAATAGCACGGCTCGCCTTCTCCATTATTTTCCGTGCAGTGGTCGTCTTAATAAAATGTGCCACTCTGGCAAATTTGGATAGTATGCCATGGTCCTCGTTCGGCTCACCTGAAGATGGCTTGCAGTTGTTCAGTTGAAATATCGTGCAATGAAGTTTACGACGACCGGCTGCAAGCCCGAAATCTTTTTGAACAGTTGATTCGCCGGAATAATTTCAAATTTTACAACCTGTCCCATGCTAGACACACGGAACCTACTCCTGGAGCTATGGTCTGGGGTGTGATTTCGTATGACAGCGGAAGCACTCTCGTGGTTTTCCCACGCACCCTGACTGCAAATTTGTTCGTTAGTCTGGCGATCCGACCTGTTGTGCTTGCTGCCATTCATGAACAGCGTTCCAGGCGGTGTTTCCCAACTGAGTAAGGCTCCCAAGTACCACTGTTGTAGCAGAGTGTAGGCATGTCTCTTCGGCTTGCTCCATCACTAGGTCTCTCTGCAATCGAGCATGTATGGGACATCATCGGACGACAACTTCAGCGTCATCCACAAACAACTTTAACAGTCCCTGTATTGATTAATCAAGTACAACAGGCAGGGAATCCGATCCCAGAAACTGACATCCGGGGCCTCTACAATGGAATGCATGTACGTATGCATGCTTGCATTCAACATTCTGGCGGATACGCAGCTTATTAATGTACAAGAGTTCACGTTTACAATTCTTTTGTCGCGCTTAAATTACCCTGTGATCTTACAATGTCAACCTTTTAAATGTGTTACCTAGGAAAATAATTTCGTAAATTTCATTACTCTACATTAATGATCTTTTGGTGTTGCGATTTTTTTTCCGTCAGTATCTTTTTCCATACAGTCTTGTGTTGGTATAAGCACTACAGATGACGACATAACGGTAATATTTGGATTCATTGTTGGTTATAATTAATAGAAACACTTTATTTGTATTTTGCCCAGTACGTGAGTGTAACGTTTTCCAATAAGATATTTGTCCTCATCGTTAATTTAAAACGGAAGTAGTTCTTAATTCCAAAGCGAAAGGTTAACTGGACCGTTTTACATTAAAAAATGTTTCTCATACAGTCCATTTTTAACTGACAAATATTACAGACAGAAATTTGGTATTGAGAAAGCAGATATTTGTTGCCTGATTAATTTAAAATCACTAGTTCCTGCGGATAACATGTGGTTGAAGGAAAATCTATAAAAGTTTTATTGTAAATTATATATATATATATATATATATATATATTGTGTCGTCTTCAGAACGAGGTCTTATAAAAAAGTTGGTCCTGCCGACAGCACCACAAGCGAAGGTAGTCGCTACCAGAAGCAACAAGAAATAGAAAACGTCAGCGTCGACACGCCCTCAACTGTTTCCAGGTTAAAAAGTTACTGTAACTAGAAAAGCATATTGGTTTTGGAAGTCCCAGAGCGTACGAACAGGCTTGCGCACTAACTACAGGATTAGTCGTCAGATGTTCACATGCTTTTACGAGGTTAGAGACGGTTAGTCACTTCTTGTAGGTATGTAAACCATAGTTCAGTTTTCGAAATCTTACGAGCCTCCGTAAAAATTTGCTAATTACAATGCATTCTCAACACGTCGTTTTGGTAGAAAATCAATGGCGAAGGAGCGTATTCTGGGTAGTATTAAAATTTGCCACACCTCGGAATTCTAAGTCCAACCATCCGCACCATCTGACAACACAATACAATAGGATGCGGTATTGTGTGGATGATTTTTTTCTTTCTTCAGAGCTGTCGCAGTGCTCACTCTGTTCGTGGTGCAGTGCTAAATGTCACGTTTTGTAAACACAAATTCATGAGTTCGAATCCACTCATTCGTTTATTTCCTTTTTAGCAACATTTACGCTCTCTGCTAAACGTGTGATTGAACCTCAGAGATAATTTCCTTCACTTTATAACCCTCCGGGCAACGGCCTTGCTGCAGTGGATACACAGGTTCCCGTCAGAGCACCGAAGTTAAGCGATTTTGGGCGTGGCCGGCATTGGGATGGGTGACCGTCAGGGCCGCCATGCGCTGTTGCCAGTTTTCGGGGTGCACTCATCCTCGTGATACCAATTGAGGAGCTACTCGACCGAATAGTAGCGGCTCCGGTCACAGAAAATCATCATAACGACCGGGTGAGCGGTGTGCTGACCATTCGCATCCTCAACTGAGGATGATACGGCGGTCGGATGGTCCAAATGGGCCACTTGTGGCCTGAAGACGGAGTGCTTTATAACCCTCCAGCAACAGCAAGGCCTCCTTACAAAGAGCTCATGTCTGCTTCAAGATCAGAACAGTTTCCCGCCCTACAGCGGCCACTGGCAACAGGCCACCCATTACTGCAGACTGCCATCCGACCAGGTGAACGTGGCACGGCCTATCTAATGCAAGTGACTGCTATCGCTCAGGTAAGCGTAATACTGTTTCATACTGCAGTTTGGTAACAACGACAGACCGAGTGAACATCATGCAAGACACATAGGTTCTCTAACATTATTTAAAACAGTCTGACAGTGTTCAGGTGGATTATCGATTCCACACCTGTGGAAACCTATTCACCAGGTTTGAAGTTCATGTTCTACGGAAAGGAAATTTCTTGAAGCTTTTTAGATAATGAACGCGAAACGTGAACATTTGGGGACACAAAATAACAAGCGCGAGAGGGACGACATCACTGGACAGATTTGTTTCTGATAGCAGCATAGTACATTACAACTTACTAACAACATTTGATTCAGTTTTATTGGTCATTCTGCATACATAGCAACATTGCAGCCGAAAGAAGTCACGCGTGGCGAGAATTGCCAGCTGCGCTGGACACATGTCTAGAGGGTTAGTAATTTTTATGTTCCTTGTGTCATTTGAACTACAAATCGTAATAATGCGGAAAGGCTGATTTCATATTCGCATCAAAAACTATTTTGTAAATATGCCCACATGCTCAACTGCAGTGGATTATACACAACAAATTTCATGAGGGAATAAAAATACTGTGAAGCAGTAGTCAAAATACCAGCCATCTTATACAGATGTCTACAAGTTGATCGTGCGTGAGCACCAAATATTCTTCCTAAAGAAAGTTTTTGAGCAGCGAAGAATTTCTTTCTTATATATGAGTTTCCCCCGGACGTTGGTCCATATGACACTATTGAATGAAAATATACAAAATACGTCAACTTATTGAGTTGTCGCTCCCTGCAATGACTGTAAGTGCAAATATGGTCGAACTATATTTTGGTAGAAGTTTCAAAATGTTGTCGTCCTATATTATATTCTCATCAATGTGGTAACCTAAGAATTTTGAAGTTTACGCCCTAGTTATTATTTCATCACCATGTGTTACACCCATCATATGTAGTAGCCCAAGATGTGCAGAAATGAATATGGTGTGCCTTCTAAAAATTGAGGGTGAGACGATTCGCAGAAGACCAGTCAATGGTACTTTTAACATTTCTTCTACCGCTGTAGGTGTGCTTGGTTTGCTTACAATATTAGTATCATTCGGAAAAAGAACTAATTCTGTTTGTTATTCATTAGATGGAAGATCGTTTAGGTATATGAGGAACAATGGCAGACCTAAGACAGCCTTGTGAAACCCTACACGCGATTTCGCCTCTGTCAGAATGTCTCCGGACTACAGTGGTTGAGTTAATAAGTACGAATCTCTACATTCTTTTGATTAGATATGACATTATCCATTGTTTGGCTATAACATAAACCCATGAAACCTCAGTTTATTTGGAGAATAGAGTGAAAAGCCTTAGACAGGTCGCAGAAACCACCAACCGGCGATATTTTCTTATTAAATGCTTGCAAAATTTGATAAGTGGACATGTAAATGGGATTTTCAGCAGAGCAGCTCTGCTGAAATCCTAAATGGGATTTACTCGGGATATTATTATTTCTTAGCTGAGATATTAGTCCAGAATACATCGCCTTCTCAAAAATTTTGGAAAACGACTTCAGTAGTTCTTACTGATATCTCTCCTATCTCCTTCCTTATAGAGGAGTTTAATTACGACATATTTTAGTCTTCCTGGAAACAAGCATCGTGTTACATATTTCGGATATGACAGGTTTTATTATGGGGAACAAATATTTAGTGCTCTGCTGGGAACACCATCAAATCCAAATGGTTTGCAATTTTTGGGATATTATATAATTTTCTTAATTTTAGAGGTGAAGTTGGTGATACATTCATATGACCGAATTTCATGGGAGTGGGTTTTTCAACACAGTGTTGTGAATTTTGTCTATGCTTCCTTTAGCATTTTGTGGGGCCCTTCTGTTATACTGGCTTTTTAAAAACAGAGTGCCTGAATCATGGTTCTAATCTAAAAAAGGTATGTCTCTGACATCATTAACCACAGACGTGAGGCGCTATGTGATGTTGCCCCACACCATACATTTTCTCAACGAAGTTAAACCATCTTATTATTCCCTCTCCTTTTTACGTGTCGGCCATGTCTAGGACACAGTCCTGTCACATCAATGTGACCGCCACCTATTCGAGACATCAATGTGCAATAACCACTCACAGACAGCGAGTGGCAGCACAGGCAGTGGAGGGTACATAAAGGGTCTCTGGGGCACACGGAAAACAGCGCAGTCGTTCTCATAATGCGGAAACGGAGACACTTACGTGGCGTCCAAAAGGCATTGATCATTAGCTTTCGGGCCAAGGGTGGAAACATTAGCGAAACGGCTAAGTCTGTTAACTGTTCGATTGCTATTACGGTAAAGTACAGCGCACGTGTCAAAATGGCGCTAACTAAAATGAGTTCCGAGGCAACTATGGTGCATCACGGGCCGTAGGTGACGGATGTGAGGACAAGTGGAGATGTGTACGGGCGAACAGACGTGCGTTGTGCAACTGACTGCCCATATGCCCAAGGGCCAAACAGCAGTGTGTCCTCAGCGACCGTTCAGCGAACGCTGCTGCGTATGGGGGTCCGCCTGGTTCTTGCATCCATGCTGACTGCTGTTCGTAGGCGACGAAGGTTGAAGTTTGCACGACACTGACACAACTGGACGCCCACTGAGTGAAGAAAGGTATTTTCAGATGAATCACGTTTTACGCTCCATCAGGGTGAAACGACTAAACACCCTCTAACAACCATCGGAAGGTTCTAGGCCGGAGGAGGGAGCGTTATGGTCTGGGAAACGTTTTCGTGAAATTCCCTGTGTGAACTCGTCACTGTGGAAGGCACAATGGGTCAACACAAGTATGTATCTACCCTTGCAGACCATGTCCACCCTTACATGCAACTTGTTTTTCCTCGCCACGGTGGTATCTACCAGCCAGACACTGCAACGTGTCAAACAGCACACAGTGTACAATTGATAAAAGAGCACCAGGATGAGTTGACCGTAATCCCCTGGCCTCCGAAATCCCCAGATTAAAACCCAATTGAGAATCTGTGCTGCCACCGCGATCGGGCTGTTCTCGCTATGGATCCTCAACCGGTAATGTAATCAGCGTGACTCCAAAGCCCTGTCGGTATCTTCCAGAACCTCAGTGGCTCTCCTCCTGCTCGTCTCATAGTGGTCCATGATGCAAAACCCGGTTATTCACGCTTCTGTAGGGTTGTCACATTAATGTGAATGGATAATGTGTACCCGTATCATCCAGTTACAGCAACAGACAACACGAATTGTTAATACTAACCCCCTTTTTGTGCCATCAGGTGTAGAATATTATGTCTGCTCAGGAATAAGTCCAAAATGTTCAAATGTGTGTGAAATCTTGTGGGACTTAACCTCTAAGGTCATCAGTCCCTAAGCTTACACACTATTTAACCTAAACTATCCTAAGGACAAACATACACACCCACGCCCGAGGGAGGACGCGAACCTCCGCCTGGACCAGCCGCACAGTCCATGACTGCAGGAATGTCTATTTCTAGGGCTCAGCAATTAATTTGATCTCAAGAAGCTAGCATAGAGCCATTATAACTTGTCACCAGGAACTATAGTGCGCAGGAATGGCCAATGAGTGAATGGATGTTCAAGCAAAAAGGCAATAATTGTTATATGTCTCATTTTTGTTGGTTTGAAATAAATAATGCAGTACTCCTATACCCGTCTTTAGAACCTTGTTTACTGAATGCAAATGCCGCACGAAGGTTAAACTGCCGCATTCGTGACATATGTCAATCACCGAGACGTTCTGAATGTGAAAAACCATTCATGCAATAACTATCTTCTGTGAAACACGAAAATCCTTTTCTGACACGATTTGTGCATTAGCACCCCCACCCACACACGACACGAATGTTTCAAACTAAGTGCACTGCCTTGACCACTCCATTAACCCCAAAGCGAACAGTATGTCGGGAATGTTAGATCTTTTCAGCATGCGACTCTGCTTTACAACACTTAAAAGACGTTCATAACATTCAAATATGAAAAACCTAAATCGTAGCTACAAGACAGATACTAGAGTTCAAATAACAATATGACATCTGATAAATATGTGAGGTGCCGGAGCAAGCAGTGTACTTAACACTAAATTCTTCTAGAATCTACATATGTAAATGATGCTCTAAGGCCCCCCCCCCCCCCCCCTATTCTAACTCCGACTTTTGCTGTTGCACATGGATTAAAAAATATACGCGAACTGACTGTAATCAACCCTTCAAGTGGAGTAGAAAAGAGATTGGCACCTGCAATAATTTAATTTGATAAATAAGTTAAATAAAGGAAGGTTTCATTAATGTAGTGAGAAATGATGGGTTGCTCTACCGATTAACAGAATGAAAGTTCTGTCCAAAATAACAATATGATTTATTAAGACTAAACACAAAATAATAAACAAAAACACATGAAACATTTATAATACATCAAACTGGCTCAAATTGGATACTCAAACAAACGCTGTGAAGGTGAAGTTGTCCCTAAACTAGATTGTGAGGTTTATGACGAAGTGGTATGTGGAGCCAATTCCTTGCCTCTCAAATCTTAAGAGAGACACACAGCTAACCCAACATTAATTGCTGCTACTCAAGACAGAACAAAGTTAGAAAAAGACGAACAGGTGCGCTCTGCTGAGCTCTGATTATCACCTAGGAAAATCCCTATCTGCCGGTGCTGCGGACATACATTACCAAACTGTCTTCTTAACTGCCACAACAGGAACTGGCGTACCGGAGGCGATGGCTGGTTGCTTCGACGTCCTCGACCGAAAGGCGAGAGCCGACTACCTAGAGCACCTGTACAGGCCGAACACACAACATTCCCGCCCCCACGACAGTGGCCATGGTTAAACGTTCCAATCAACAACTCGAAAACCGGCGGAAAATTCCACTCCATTGCTGGAGCACTACCATTCCACCAATGGAGATTCTTGGCGCCAATTTCTGCGCTGATTTTGCTACGTCACGGAGCTATGCCCTGAGCAAGCCAATCACAGTTACTATTTTGCAGAAAGCGCGGGAATTTTCCCGCCACAACTGCCTGGGTACACAAGTCATTCCCACGCCTCGCTGGTAGCCCGCCAGAAAGTGTTTTCGCTAAGATTCTGCGAAGTAACGGAGCCTCTAGCCCAGCCGCTACTTCAGACCCCTCCGGGCGTGTCTTTTGACAATGTCGTCGTCTGCAAAGCATTCACTCGACTTGCTCACACCCGTCGTCTTAACCCTTTCCAGGTCAGCGGTGCCCGCCTGTCACCGGACCACCCGGGTGACGAGAGACGCTGCGTGGGAAGTCCGCGTGTGAAGGAATAGCGACTCTTCACTGCATGCAGTTAGAGAGGAAAATCGTAAGATAGAAATATGAGAGGGGGCTCATGCCACCTCTCAAATACACTCATAGTAACCTATGCACGTTACATAACTGCGTGATGTTCGCTCCCACCAAAACCTCCAAATGTCTGACACTCAAATCGGTGCTAAATGTTGGGTATCGATAGAGTATCAACCAAAATACCGTTTTAGTTCGTGCTTTTTGCTGCTGTCCAGTGGAAAATGTGTAAATGGTAATTAAAAGTAACACCAGAACTATGAAGTATGGGAAAAGCGTATCTGTGAAATGTAAACCTGAAGATCTGTGGTAGGTGACTTGGCAGGGCGTCAGATCATCGTACTATTACTTACGAGTTCTAAATCCACTGATAACGATTTTTTGAACAGTTAATGCGTGAAATTTTTTTATGAGAGAGCAATTTCTGGCATGTAAAAGGACGTTTCGGAGTTTGTGGCAATGTTCCTTTCGAAGTCTGCTTCCGCTTCGTTAGTTGAAAGCAGCAAACCCATAGAGCACATTTGTATAGCTAGGTGAGGTGTTATCTATACAAATGTACGCTAAAGGTTTGCTACTTTGTGGAATTCTCGACTCGGAATTTGCTACTTTCAACTAACGGAGGGAAAGCAAATCGCCAAAAGAACATTTCTACAAACTCCGAAACGTCCTTTTACATGTCAGAGAAATGTTCTCCCATATAAGAATTTCACTCGTAAATTGTTAAAAAAAATTGCGAGCAAGGGGTTTCGATCTCGGAAACTACAGTACAATGATCATACGCTCCGCCAACTCACCCACCAGTGACTTTCGCATTCAACTTTCACAGATACGCTTTTCCTATACTAAATATATCTTGTGTGACTTATAATTACCATTTACACATGTTATACTGGACGACAGCACACAGCACGAACTAAATCGGTGTTTTGGTTGATACTCTATCGACACACAACGTTTGATATCGATCTGAGTGTTTGCCATCTGGAGGTTTGGGTGTCAGTTCATCGAAGTTATTTCGTGTGGAACATCAAACTACAATAAGAAACAATTTTAGGCTCACCAACGTCATTGCAGAAATATGCCGAAGAAGCGCCGCCCCACTTACATCTGGTCGGTCGGTGGCTGATACCAGAAGTGAGGCCGCGGGTAGCCTGTGGCTGCTGTAGGGCGAGAACAATCTCGAAAATTAACTGTTATGATCTTGAGGCAGCCAGTAGTTCTTTCGCAGATGGTGGGCTAGAAAGATTAGTATATTATATTTGAAATTCAGTCAGAATGATAGCTTTCCCAAATAACCTAAATGTACTTAACATGGTTCAAATGGCTCTAAGCACTATGGGACTTAACATCTGAGGTCATCAGTCCCCTAGACTCAGAACAAACTTAACTAACCTAAGGACATCACACACATCCATGCCCGAGCCAGAATTCAAACCTGCGACCGTAGCAGCCGCATGGTTCCGGACTGAAGCGCCTAGAACCGCTCGAACACTGTGGCCGGCCAAATGTGCTTAAAAGATAAAGGAAAGATTGAATATTAATTCACGACTTTCCTTTTACAATGGGTGACGTTGGCTACTACACGACGAGCGGGTAGAGCACTTCAGGCGCTCGAACACAACACAAAGCGCCCTTTACACTCTTACGTATTCTACAGTGTAGCCAGAACATGGAGATAGATGGGCTTACCATTCTGAGGGGCGGGCAGATTTTGTGCTGTCAAAAGTACAAAGGAGAATTCAATATGGAAACGTGCCGCACAAGGACGTTGACGTCAGTCGTTATCTAAAACTGTTCTATCTGACCACGGGCAAGAGAAATAGCTCTATTGGATTTTTCTTCCCAATGGTAACTGTGCTGTACGACAGTGGTTGCTAGAAAATCTTGAAGTGCACTTATAAGGAAGAGCACATATGGTGAACCATAATGTATGTTCTGTTTAAAAACATTGAGGTACATGTTGAGATTTTGAAGGATGAAGTACAAAATTATAGTTAATGTAGTCAACGTGAGACAAACACTTACATCCCGCAACTTTTCTAGTATCATGCACCCACCTACCATCACGACCTTTCCTTGTTCATATCTTGTGTCTTGGAACCAATAAGCGAACTTCTTTGAGCTATTTTCGCTAGCTACATAAACACCCATGCTTTCATTTCGCATGGACAGAAAAAAAATCGCATCACCCAAAAAATGAATAATGTGTCGTAAGGAAATTTTGGGAATACATTTGTCTAGGTAACATATTTAAGTGTTTAACATAGTAAGTTCACACCCTAATGCATGCACGAGATAAGCCATTTCAAATGCGGAGAGCTGTTTCATTAATATCCGGTGTAACCACCAGAATCTTAAATGCAAGCATGCAAACGTGAATGCATTGTGTTGTACAGGTGCGAGATGTTAGTTTGTGCGACGGAGTTCCGTGCTTGTTCCACTTGGTCAGTCAATACAGTGACGGTTAAAATTGTCCGTGGATAATGCTAGAGTTATCTGACGATGTCCCACATGCGCTCGGTTGGAGACAGATCTGGTGATCGAGAAGGCCAAGGCAACATGTCAACATTCTGTAGAGCATGTTGGTTTACAAGAGCGGTATGTAGGTGGTATGCTTTATCCCGTTCGAAAACATTCCGATGGAATGGTGTTCATGCATGGCAACATCACAGGTTGAATCACCAGATTGACGTACAAACTTCCTGTCAGGTTGCGTGGGATAACCACAAGTGTGCTCCTGCTATCATACCAAACCGCATCCCAGACCATAACTGCAGTGTCTCTAGCATGCAGACAGGCTGGATGCAAGCTTCCAGTCGACCCCCTTCTAACAAACACACACGGCCATCACTGGCACCGAGGCAGAGCCAGCTTTGATCAGAAAACACAACAGACCTCCTCCACCCCTCCCTCTGACGAGCTGTCGCTGTACACTACGGAAGTCGCAGAGGGCTGTGGCTGGGGTCAGTGGAATGCACGCTACAGGGCATCCGGCTCGCAGCTGTGCTTAAAGTGATCGATTTGTAACACTTGATTGCGTCACTGTGGTACCAACGTCTGCCCAGATCGCTGCTGCGGACGTAGTACGATGCGCCTGAGCCATATACTAAAGGCGATGGCCTTCCATCTCAGTAGTGCGACGTGGCCGCCGGGATCCCGATCTTCTTTCGACGACCGTACATTCTCGGGACCACCGCTGCCATAAATCATATACAGTGGCTACATTTCTGCCAGTTATTTCGAAATATAGCAGAAGGAACATCTCTCGTAGCCCCGTTACACGATCTAGTTCAGCTTCGGTCATGCGCTGCTAAAGACGCCTATGTCACCTTCAAGGCATTCTCAGCTAACATCAGCTCACCACGTCGAATCTCAAAGGTAACCAGCGTTCACGACAGATAGAGCGCGTGTTTGAAGCAAACCTGATCTGCATCCTCGTAGTGGTCTCACGCTTATGTGACTGGCGCGAAATTTGAATAGACATCATCTTTCAGATTTAGAAACACACCTAACAACATTAATTTACGTCGTACAACTCGTTCTTGATGTTGCGAAATATATTTCTTTAGTTAGTGTAGTTTCATTAAGTTTATAATTATATGTTCCACTTCTTTTATTTATTTTTTCTGTGTATCTGTTCAGTAATGCCCATTATACATCTCTCCATTGACAGCATATCAACAACGAGTTTCCTAATGTTTTCTGCGTTAGAGCTTCATGTCTCATTGCTATAGCTCAGAACAGTTATCAAACTCTAATATTAAGCTTTCGGACACATTCTGAACCCTGGGTTTGAGAGCCCGAGCGGTCTAAGGCGCTGCAATCATGGACTGTGCGGCTGATCCCGGCGGAGGTTCGAGTCCTCCCTCGGACATGGGTGTGCGTGTTTGTCCTTAGGATAATTTAGGTTAAGTAGTGTGTAAGCTTAGGGACTGATGACCTTAGCAGTTAATTCCCATAAGATTTCACACACATTTGAACATTTGAACATTTGTTTGAGAGCCCTGTTAGTTACAAGAGTCGAAAGCTATTAAAATGATCAATAGTTGAGAAGTGACTGAGATGCTTTGTCTCCAGTGTCATTCAATCTCTAAATTGAGAAAGCAGTAGAAGAAAAGCTAGTAGAAATTGGCAAAGGGAATTGAAGCTGATGGAGAAGGAATAAAAGCTTTCAGATTTGCTGACGACATTTAATTTTTCTGACAGGGACGATAAAGAACTCGGAATAACAGTTAAATGGAAAGGATAATGTCTTGAAATGAGTTTATAACATGAATATCAACAAAAGTAAAACAAGGCTATTTGAATATGGTCCCATTACATCTGGCGTTGCTGGGTGAATTACATTAAGAAACGATAAACCAAAAGTAGAAGACGAGATTTTCTATTTGGGCGTTAAAGAAGTAATGATGGCAGACATACGAAGGATATAATATGTATAATGGCGATAGCGAGAAAAGACTTATCAAAAATATGAAATTGTTACCCTCGATTATCAAATTTAATTGGTAGGACTTATTTTCTGAAGGTATGTGAATGAAGTTCAGCCCTAAACGGAAGCGAAACGTGGACGATAAGCAGTTCAGACATGAAGAGAATACAAGCTTTTGAAATGTGGTTATATGGAAGAATGTTGAAGATTAGATGGGTAGGTTGAACAACTAATGAGGGGAGAAAAGAAATTTATGGCACAGCTTGACTAAAAGAAGGGATCGACTGGAACGAGACATCCTAAGCCACCAAAGAATTGTAAAGCTGGAAAGAGAAGAAAATGTGGGATGGAAACTGGAGACAGGTTTTCAAATGACTGAAGGTTGCAGCAGTTACACAGAGATGAAAAGACCTCGACAGGATACACTAGCACGAAGGGTAGCATGAAAGTAGTCTTCTGAGTCAAGACCACATAAACAAACACAATCATTATAAAAGAAGCATTCGTGTAAGGTATGTACCTTAAACGAGTATTACATCCAGAAATGAGTCTATGTTCCGTAGATGTATTCCTGGCAACTTTGGGTGTCAGGTCTCTGTTCTTTTATCTACTAGTGAGAAGGTCTGAAGTGCGGTTTCCACTTGTACCGTCTCCTTTGGAAAATTTTAAATGACTGTGTAGATAAACCCCTTACGTTATTTGCTTTTCAAACAGCTGAGCAAAACTGAACGTGCTCAGACATTTCTCTCTTTACTTATTCTGATCAACAGTAAACTGACTCACAATATATTTTTTAGCGCAACGCAATGTGACTTTCAATAATACCTGTAAAAGAATGGCCCTGACTATCAATGACCTATACCTTTAATGAATCACTTACCTCACAAAAATCTTCGTTACTCGAATTACTGCAATACAGCGAGCGCCAATACTGCGAGCTAAATAAAAGATTCTAAGTACGGAAGGCACTAACTACTGATAGGCATAGTTAACAAATGAAAGATTCTGATAGAGAACAAACAATGTATTTACTTTCATAGTGTTCAAAAGTCAATATATATATATATATATATATATATATATATATATATATATATATATATATATATATATATATATATATCAGTTCATGACGTCCAGTATTACAAATTTACTCTTCCTGATGGATACCCGTCCAGGTCGTCCGCTCTCAAAATTCTGCCATCTGTCTCTCCACATCCACCACTGCCGGCGGCTCGCCTCCAACTGCGCAACGCTACGCACTGTTCACATCCAACTGGCCAACACTACAATAGCGAATATTACAACAATGCTAACCAGCCACAGACTGCACATAGCACAGTCAGTGATTTTCATACAGAGCGCTATTTGTCGTTACCAACATAAAAACCTAAACATCCTGCTTACACACTCTGTCCTATGATTTTAACTTCTGAAGCATCTCCTTTTTTTCTATTTCTGAAAATGCTGCACCGTTGTAGGTCTCGTGTAACTGGCTGGGTAAGTCAGTTGGAACGCCAGAGGAAGGCAACGGCACACCACGTGGGAAAGGTCCATGGCTACTAAAGGACTGCAGAGTTTACACCAACTTCCGAGCTGCTGGTATTTTGTTAGACATTACACTGAAATGATAAAAGCCAAAGCATGCATCCTAATATCGTGTCGGGGCTCCTCTTGCCAGGTTTCGAGCAGCAACTCGACGTGGAATCGACTCAAATCATTCGAGGTCCCCTGCAGAAATACTGAAGCGGACTGCCTCTATCGCCGACCATAATGCCGAAAGCGTTGGCGGTGATGGAATTTGTGCACGATCTGATCCCTAGATTATGTCCCATAAATGTTCTATGGGATTCATATCGCGCGATCTGGGTGGTCAAATTATTCGCTCGAACTGTCCAGAATGTTCCTCAAATAAATCTTGAAAACGTAGCATTGTCACCAATAAAAATTCCGTCTTTGTTTGGGAACATAAAATCCATACATGGCTCCTAATGGTCTCCAAGTAGCCGAGATGTGCTGTCAGTAAAGGTTCTCGCGTCGATCGTCTGCTGCCATACCCCTTTCCCGCCAAGTTTCGCCGCATTGTCCGAATACATACGTTCGTCGTACGTCCCACATTGATTCCTACGGTTATTTCACGCAGTGTTGCTTTTTTCTTAGCACTGACAACGCTACTCAAACGCCGCTGCTCTCGGTTGTTATGTGAAGGCCGTCGGCAACTGCGTTGTCGTTGGTGAGAGGTAATGCATGAAATTTGGTATTCTCGGCACACTGTTGACATTTGGATCTCCGGATATTAAATTCACTAAGGATCTCCGGAATGGAATATCTCATGCTTCTAGCTACAACTACACAACTGGCCAGTAAAATTGCAACACCACGAAGATGACGTGCTACAGACACGAAATTTAACCGACAGGAGGAAGATGCTGTGATATGCAAATGATTAGCTTTTCAGAGCAATCACACAAGGTTGGCACCGGTGGCGACACCTACAGCGTGCTGACATGAGGAAAGCTTCCAACCGATTTCTCATACACGAAGAGCAGTTGACCGGCGTTGCCCGCTGAAACGTTGATGCGATGCCTCGTGTAAGGAGGAGAAATGCGTACCATCACGTTTCCGACTTTGATAAAGGTGGGAGTGTAACCTATCGCGATTGTGGTTTATCGTATCGCGACATTGCTGCTCGCGTTGGTCGAGTTCCAATGACTGTTAGCCGAATATGGAATCGGTGGGTTCAGGAGGGTAATACGGAAAGCCGTGCTGGATCCAAATGTGTGTGAAATCTTATGGGAGTTAACTGCTAAGGTCATCAGTCCCTAAGCTTACACACTACTTAAACTAAATTGTCCTAAAGACAAACACACACACACACACACACACACACACACACACACACACACACACACACACATCCATGCCCGAAGGAGGACTCCAACCTCCGCCGGGACCAGCCGCACAGGCCATGACTGCAGCGCCTCAGACCGCTCGGGTAATCCTGCGCCGCTGCTGGGTCCCAGCGGCCTCGTTATCACTAGCAGTCGAGATGACAGGCATCTTATCCGCATGGCTGTAGCGGATCGTGCAGCCACGTCTCGATCCATGAGTCAACATATGGGGACGTTTACAAGACAACAACCATCTGCACTAACAGTTCGACGACGTTTGCATGGCTGCGCTTACCCTTGACCCTGAATCACAGACAGGAGCGCCTGCTATTGTGTACTCAACCAACGAACCTGGGTGCACGAATGGCAAAACGTAATTTTTCGGATGAATCCAGGTGCTGATTACAGCATCATGATGGTCGCATCCGTATTTGGCGACATCGCGGTGAACGCATATTGGAAGCGTGTATACGTCAGCGCAATACTGGCGTATCACCCGGCGTGATGGTATGGAGTGTTATTGATTACACGTCTCGGTCACCTCTTGTTCCCATTGACGGCACATTGAACAGTGGATGTTACATTTCAATTGTGTTACGACCCGTGGCTCTACCCTTCATTCGATCCCTGCGAAAACCTACATTTCATCAGGATAATGCACGACCTCATGCTGCAGGTCCTGTACGGGCCTTTCGGATACAGAAAATGTTCGACTGTTGCCCTGGCCAGCACATTCTCCAGATCTCTCACGAATTGAAAACGTCTGGTCAATGGTGCCCGAGCAACTGGCTCGTCACAATACACCAGTCACTTCTCTTTATAAACTGTGGTATCGTGTTGAAGCTGCATGGACAGCTGTACCTGTACACGCTATCCAAGCTCTGTTTGACTCAATGCACAGACGTATCAAGGCCATTGTTACGGCCAGAGGTGGTTGTTCTGGGTACTGATTTCTCAGGATCTATGCACCCAAATTGAGTGAAAATGTAATCACATTTCAGTTCTAGTATAACATACTTGTCCAATGAATACCCGTTTGCCGGCCGAGGTGGCCGTGCGGTTAAAGGCGCTGCAGTCTGGAACCACAAGACCGCTACGGTCGCAGGTTCGAATCCTGCCTCGGGCATGGATGTGTGTGATGTCCTTAGGTTAGTTAGGTTTAACTAGTTCGAAGTTCTAGGGGACCAGTGACCTCAGCAGTTGAGTCCCATAGTGCTCAGAGCCATTTGAACCATTTGAATACCCGTTTATCATCTGCATTTCTTCTCGGTGTAGCAATTTTAATGGCCAGTAGTGTACCATTCCATATTCAAAGTCTGTTAATTCTCGTCGTGCGTCCATAACCATGTCGGAAACCTTTACATGTGACTCACCTGAAAACATATGACAGCTTCTCGAATGCGCTTTTATACGTAGTGTACGCAACACTACCGCCATCTGTATATGTGCATATCGCTATCCCATGATTTTTGTCACATCAGTGTACAAACAAAGCACGGTACCAGACGAAATTGAAACTGGTTGCTGTTTATCGATTATGCAGATAATTGAACCCAGGAACATCACACGAGTACGTCTGAATAAGATTTTACGCTCGACTTTGTTAAACGGTGAAGTGGAAGCAGGGCGTAGTTGAACTCTGACTCCGCGGCTGGATGCTTGAATATTTATCGGATTCTCTTAATTACGGGGATGGCGTCAGTAGGGACGGAAAGTAGTCGTGTCCCCCCCCCCCCCCCCCGCCATGCCCCCTCCCCCACCCACATGGCCTTGAGGTCGACCCAGCAATATGCGCGCCGATCCAGCGTGACTTCCAAAAATTAATATCATGAATAAAGATGAGGCCTCACGGGCATCGACGCTGCGTGGGCGAGCGTTATGGGCGTGGGTTTGGCGGAGGGGGCGGGGTGGCTGACTGCGGGTATGGTAATGCCGGCCACGCCCTCATCCTCCCGCGAATTAGTCCCAGCAGCCAGCTGGTCATCAGGTTCCGCCTGCCGACAAAAGTACTTCGATCCATTTGTTGACTAGTCTGTCATTCTGCGGCCTACAGTTTGGAGATGCACCTCATCGAAGAGAAATCTGTACACAGTGAAAAGGAACAGATTTTTTTGCTCCATTCGCACTATACATTAGGGGAGACAGGGGAAATGGTGGTCACTTAAGCAGTCAAGGTTTGAATATCAGAAACATGTGTGCTTGTTTATTAAATGTCATTTTTACATCCAATGAAATATCCACATTCAGGAACAATGTTGTTCTTCACTATATGAGCTCTCGTGTAAGAAGTGAATCAAATGAAAATACAGTTTTGACCGGCAATACTCTCAGGTGGGGAGCTACGGTCATAGCTGTATTTATGGAATTAAGTTTAAGGAATAAAAGTTACGTGATCACAAACATGGAAAAGCATAAATTTAACGTTATAATGAAGGAAACCAACACTCAAATCAAAAAGAATGGACGCCGTGTTTCTTGACCTCCGCAAGGCGATCGATATAGTTCCCCACAGTCGTTTAATGCACAAAGTAAGAGCATACGGACTATCAGACCAATTGTGTGATTGGATTGAAGAGTTCCTAGACAACAAACGCAGCATGTCATTCTCAATGGAGAGAAGTCTTCCGAAGTAAGAGTGATTTCAGGTGCGTCGCAGAGGAGTGTCGTAGGACCGTTGCTATTCACAATATACATAAATGACCTTGTGGATAACATCGGAAGTTCACTGAGGCTTTTTGCGGATGATGCTGTGGTATATCGAGAGGTTGTAACAATGGAAAATTGTACCGAAATGCAGGAGGATCTGCAACGAATTGACATATGGTGCAGGGAATGACAATTGAATCTTAATGTAGACAAGTGTAATGTGCTGCGAATACATAGAAAGAAGGATCCTTTATCATTTAGATACAATATAGCAGGTCATCATATAGCAGTTAGTTCCATAAATTATTTGGGAGTAGGCATTAGAAGTGATTTAAAAGTGGAATGATCATATAAAGTTGATCGTCGGTCAAGCAGATGCCAGACTGAGATTCATTGGAAGAATCCTAAGGAAATGCAATCTGAAAACGAAGGAAGTAGGTTACAGTACACTTGTTCGCCCACTGCTTGAACAATGCTCAGCAATGTGGGATCCGTACCAGGTAGGGTTGATAGAATAGGTAGAGAAGATCCAACGGAGAGCAGCGCGCTTCGTTACAGGATCATTTAGTAATCGCGAAAGCGTTACGGAGATGACAGATAAACTCCAGTGGAAGACTCAGCAGGAGAGACGCTCATTAGCTCGGTACGGGCTTTTGTTGAAGTTTTGAGAACATACCTTCACCGAGGTGTCAAGCAGTATATTGTTCCCTCCTACGTATATCTCGCGAAGAGACCATGAGGATAAAATCAGAGAGATTAGAGCCCCAATGGAGACATACCGACAATCTTTCTTTCCACGAACAATACAGGACTGGAATAGAAGGGAGAACCTCTTTGCCACAGCCAATGGCTACAATCCAGTTCTTATAGACCACATCTTGCACAGGAAACAAAAACGGAAAATTTTACCCCTCCTCTATACCCTACGTGCTTCCCCGTCCACTGTCTGCAAGAAATGGTTTACACTACCATTTCTAGGCCAGGTATCACAGATTGTAGCCAAAGTACTGAAATCCTGCAAGTATAGGCTTTCCTACTATGTTAGGAACACGACAGCCCAGTGTGTTTTTAATAGCAGAGACAAGATCCAGTTATTAGCCAACAGTGGGGTATAAAAAATCATATGTTCTGTTTGTGACAAATTCTACATTGTTCAGAGATATATCAACTAGGCTGGCTGAACATGAACGCAGGCAGAGGTTGCAGAATTCAGACTCTGCATTTGCTGAGCATGTACTGAGGGAGGTTCACACCTAACAGCCAGTGTCCCATGTACTTCACTTAGCAAACAAAGGCCATAAACTCAACCTGCTGGAAGCCCTGGAAATTAAAAAACATTTTGCTCACAGTCCAGATCTCATCTTAAATGACCAGACATAGCTCAACGCTTCCTCTCTCCTAAACTTCATATAATCACCTTTGTTGTTCATTACTTCCCACACTCTCTCTTCCTACATATTCCCATTTTCATGTATTCATTAAGTTGTTTTGTTTGCTGAAGTTGTCTTTGTATTTCACGTAGATTATAGTTTAAATAGTTAAGGCTTTCTTTTAACTGGTACTTGTATTACTGTCCATGTTTAACACTCCTTGTAGTTGTCTCATCAAATACTGTTCATATTTTACTTTGCTCATTTATTTAATGAAAACTGGTACACAACCACTGCTTTGATTTCAATGTTAATTTTAAAATGCAGTACCACTACACTCTCAAACTGTAGGTTCCCTCAAACACCTCCATTTTCCTGTATTTATTAATTTCTGTTTATCTTATTGATATTGCTTAAGTTCCTTATGTATTCTGTATTTACATTGATAACTCTCTCTTCTTTTAATTGGTTGTGTATCAGTCTCCATGTTTCATATCTCCTGATGCAACCTTGTCTAGTAATTATTATATTTAATTTTATTAGTTTTGTTTATGTAGGCATGCTGTTTCTATTTTGTGCAATAGGTTTTCCTGTCCACTCCATTGTTATTTATGTACTGTCCAGTTTTTACTTTTTCATTGCAAAGATGTTACTTACTGTATGTTTCTACTTCAGTCTAGATGTGTTACTTCTCTTCCAATGTTGTCTCCTAACACTTAACTTCTTTGGTGACAATACTCAGTAAATGTCTGAAGATGGCCTTGTAAGCCGAAAACCGGTTAACAATAAAAGTAATATTGTAGAACAAAAGCAAACTGGTGACTTTCATTTATTAGCAATATGTTGCTTATTTTTGTAATCAGCATCACTGAAATCCTACAAACACCTATGCAAAGCATAGGTATCCAAAAGCGAACATTATTCTTCGTTCCCCACTTGGTATTTAAGTTTTTCTACACTCTGCGAATACACGTAACCTTAAACCTCATGCAACTAGTGTCGCCAAAGCTGGAATACGCTGAAGGTGTTTATGTTCACCAAAGAGTTGCGCAAACGCGTGGCGCGCATGCGCAGTGGCCGGTAGCGCAGTTGCCTGCAGCCTAGTGTCGTCGTGTAAACTAGGCCTCACTGAAGTGAACAAAATATCTTCGTACTGGTTCGGAAATAACCGCTGGCCATCGGGGGTTCCTGAGAGTTGACAAATAATGGGGTTTTACTCTCTGCATTTCTTTTAATTCCGGAACGGGTGTCACTCTCTTTCCGGCCTTTTGTTGAGTTAAGTGCGTATTGACTTTCGTTTCGTGTTCTTGTTGTTCTCTGTGTTGTTGCCACTACGCTGGTAATACTAGCAATAGTACATGGAAATCCACGAAATATTGTAAAGAGTTAATATTTTTTAAGGGTTTTACACTTACTGATACATTTGCCTATTGTAGGTGATCTAAAAGTGGAAAATAGTTGAGCAGTTTCTCAAAGTATACCACATCCCTAGTGCTTAGTTGCATCATTATGATGAAAAAGTGGTGGTGCTGTATCAGATCAATCTCATTTAAGTGCATCTTATTAACTCGAGTACAAAAAAGCTTGTGCAACATGTTTCAAATGACTGAGCACTATGGAACTTAACATCTGAGGCCATTACTCACCTAGAACTTAGAACTACGTAAACCTAACTAACCTAAAGACATCACACTCATCCATGCCCGAGGCAGGATTCGAACCTCTGACCGTAGCGGTCGCGCGGTTCCAGACTGAAGAGCCTAGAACTGCTCGGCCACACTGGTCGGCAAAGCTTCTGCTGTTCTGTGAAACATAGCTTTGTGGTTTTACTGAGAGAAATGAGTTTCCTCAATTTGTGCACGTCCATTGACAGTGGGCTATCTTATTTAATTAGTGTTTGGTCATCGACTTTCAAACATTTTCTACGTAGCATTGAGATTATCAGTATTATACAGGAAAATTTTGTAATGGAATATTTGCACTTCAGAAACATGTATGGCAAATCAATCATTTGTTGCAGGCATATTTGGAATGAATATAGATATGCTTACAACAATAAGCAGATCTGATTCTTTGTCAGTGGTATTTAAATAAAAGAAAGATTTACTTATATTAGGGCCTACTAGTATTTGTGCATACTACATGAACATCTCTGAATATTGTATGCTTTTTTGTTAACAAAGAGCTCAAGTCAGTTAATTCTTGACTATGTTAAGCAACACTAAAATCTTTGTCAGGTACACGCATTGCTGTGTTGAGGTTCTGTTATATGCAAAACTCAGTCCTTCATTTTGAGGGCTCAACTTTCTCGCTCATGAATTAATCTGTTACATATTCAGACAGTTAACTGTCACGATATTAAATTGTAAAAAGACAAAAAGAGTCAAAGCGTGCAGGTGGTATTGATAGATGAAGTGTTTATTAATACCTCGTGTGTGTGACAGAAGGAGGAAAAAAGCAGGACATGGAACAGACAGGTAAATTATTCATCACGTCAGGAAATTTAATATTGAAAAATTTCTGAAAACTTAATGCAAATTCGTATTCCGAACATCAGTACTATTAATTCCGACTCTCACAATCTGGACACCCCAAGAAGAATTAGATCAACAAAGTAAAAATTATATCGTAATGACGTCTGAGGGGTTTAAGTCTGTTACCATTACGATGTCAACACAATCAATCATCCACTGTAATTTTGTCAACAATAAAGCCAAACGTGAGAGACACAAGAGACTGATGGCTTGAAGAAACGTAATTTAGTCATTCTACCACCAAAAAATTGAGACCCTCACGGTAGCTAAAGAAACCGAGCAGTTTTCCAAATCTGACACGGATCTTGAATTACCGTACTCATACACTCCTCTATTTGACTATCTCATACAAGACTAAACGAATCTATCGCGTTACATATATTTTTGTGTGTGTTACAAGGCCGTACACTTATTCCACTAAGTGCACTTCACAAGAAATTAAGCTTCGAATTTTACCTACAGGTTTCAACTTACGTATTAGTTCATATTTAAGGAAGCACGTTTTTAAAATTTCATTAAACCGTGCTCTGGCGAAGTTCCACGCACTTTCTGTTGCAGCCTGGAGGATAATAGTACTACCAGCGACCAATAACTTACATACACATAATATGAAATACAAATAACCGTCAAACATCAACTGAAATGTACCGGAAAGCTAATCAGCTAAGATTATGGCACGATTAGTACGACGTTCCTGCTACTTTGCACTACTCCCAGTTACGATTCACTGATAATGAAACTGATGAATTCGACTTATTTCGTTCATTAACTGTAACCCAGTCTTGAGTACTCGGTAGATAAAAAAACTCACAGCTATTTATAACTGTTAACAGTAACGGTTATAAAACAACAACTTTCACCGTGATAACGGTTACTCCAAAACAACCGTTTTCTCCACCTCTACCGTCTACGTTCATTTGTTCCCGAGAGCGTTTGGCGCTGGATTTTGATGTTACAAAAAGGTACGGCCAAACTTTCAGGAAATATTCCTCACACACAAATAAATAAAAGATGGTGCGTGGACATGTGTCCGGAAACGCTTAATTTCCATGTTAGAGCTCATTTTAGTTTCATCAGTATGTACTGTACTTCCTCGATTCACCACCATGATTTCATACGGGATACTCTACCTGTGCTGCTAGAACATGTGCCTTTACAAGTACGACACAACATGTGGTTCATGCACGATGGAGCTCCTGCACATTTCAGTCAAAGTGTTCGTACGCTTCTCAACAACAGATTCGGTGACCGATGGATTGGTAGAGGCGGACCAATTCCATGGTCTCCACGCTCTCCTGACCTAAACCCTCTTGACTTTCATTTATGGGGCATTTGAAAGCTCTTGTCTATGCAACCCCGGTACCAAATGTAGAGACTCTTCGTGCTCGTATTGTGGACGGCTGTGATACAATACGCCATTCTCCAGGGCTGTATCAGCGCACCAGGGATTCCATGCGACGGAGGGTGGATGCATGTATCCTCGCTAACGGAGGGCATTTTGAACATTTCCTGTAACAAAGTGTTTGAAGTCACGCTGGTACGTTCTGTTGCTGTGTGTTTCCATTCCATGATCAATGTGATTTGAAGAGAAGTAATAAAATGAGCTCTAACATGGAAAGTAAGCGTTTCCGGACACATGTCCATATAACATATTTTCTTTCTTTGTGTGTGAGGAATGTTTCCTGAAAGTTCGGCCGTACGTTTTTGTAACACCCTATATATATATATATATATATATATATATATGTGTGTGTGTGTGTGTGTGTAACTCTTTTAGCTCTTCGTGTTGCCTTTACTGTATACCGTCAGTTTTGAGAGCTCTGAGGTGTTCTGAGTATCTTGTTTTAAAGCTCCTGCATGTTTGTCCTGTGTATACCAATTGACAGGTGTTGCATGTGAGTTCATATATTCCCGATCAATTAAATTCATCTGTGGGTGTCTCCTGTGTTCAGAGTTTCTTCTGTGTTGTTATGTCTGTCCTCTATCCTATTTGAAGTCTCTGTTTCTTCAATATGTGATCTATTCTGTGTGTTGTAGGTAAGTGTGTGATATTTTCCTTTGAGTCTGTTACTGTACTGTTGTGTCTTGCTTGTGGTCAATATTTGTATTTTGTGTTGATTTGTGTTGTGTAAGATTTCCTGTGACTATTGTGCTTTCGTTCCATTGCTGTGTACCAATTTGTTGGTTTAATTTCTCTATCACGTGGAGCCTGAACGACTTACCTCTGCTGTTTTATTGTGTTTGGCCCCTGTGTATAATTCTGTTTGCTTATGGGTGTTCTGTTCAAACTATGGAGCATGAATCTGAAGCTTCTTTGCTTGTGGGCCAATGCGTGGTCTGATAGATTGTAAATGGTTGTGCTCATGGTTGTCGGTTTCCTGAATATTGTGAAATTATGGGTGTTGTTTGTTTTTGGTATTGTGAGGTCAGGAAATTTACTGTGTTGCCCGTTTCTGTTTCTGAAGTAAAGTGAATTTCCTTGTGTATCTGTTCTATTTGTGTATGTTTATCAGTCGGGCATATTATGTCATCGACGTAATGGTACCATATGACTTTCAATTTTTTTGATCTTATTATGTGTACGAACATCCTATTCTCTAGGTTGTTCATGAGTGTTGGGTATGACGCCACTAATTGGTGACTCCATTGGCAGACCTTCATGTTGGAATAAAATTATTTGTTGAGCTTAATGTAATTTTGTGCTGTTATGGTCTTGAGTATCGCTCCTGTTTCATTAATATGAGAGACTGGTATGTTTCCGTGTTGTTTTAGTCTTTGTATGGTAATGCTGATAGTTTCATTTATTGGAATACAAATGTGCACTGATGTGACATCAAAACACATAAGGCTTGCTGTGTCTGGTATGTCAATGTTCTTGATTCTCTCTACTAGTTGCACTGAGTTCTATAGGTTTCTGTTGTTTTCAGTAGTGTATATTTTCTTTGTGTGTGTGTGTTGGGCTAGGTGGTATAATGCAGCATTTCTGAAGTCGATGACTGGCCTTATTGGGGTATGTTCTTTGTGCAACTTTGGTAGGCATTTTAGAGTGGGTGCCTTCGTATTTTCTGTGTCATTTGTTTTGTCGGGACTTCTGAGAATGTATTTTTGATGTTTTTTAGTGTTTGTTGGATGTTTCTCTGAGATAGTGTTGTTGGGTCACTGGTCAGTTTGGTGATGTTGTTGTCCTTCTGAAACAGTAATGTTTTATCTATATATTCCTTTTCATTCACAACCACATTTATGTTCCCTTTGTCTGCAATTGTTAGTATGGGATTGTTTTGTTTTAATTTTCGTTTTACCTTGTCGGCTGCAGTCTCCTCTGGTGTTTCTTCATTAGAGATTATGGTGTGTTTGCGTGTTATGATTTTCCGTGTTATGTCTGCGGCAACTACATTTCTTGTTAAATTTGCATTATAATTTCGTGTACCCAGGCTTTCTTGTTCGTTTATAAAGTGTTCACATTCTGTTATCAGATCTATTGCTTTATGTAATATAACACAGATAATAAAACACAAACTCTTTAAGTTACAGCATACTTTGAGTACACATGCGGCTGTATTGTGAGTTCAACTAAAAGAGTCTTGAGCAAAGAAATGGTCAGTCCTAAAGTGGTTGCTATTTCTGTTAACCGTACTAAAGCGAGTGTCTAAAAATTCAGCTGGCCAACCAGGTTGAGTGTTGTTTGGCACTACACAGGCACCTTGTCTGCATGAGCAACCCATTGTAGTTTATGTGTACTAGCACTCAGCTTAATAGGATTGCTTCTTTTTCCTAATTAAAAATGGTTCAAATGGCTCTAAACACTATGGGACTTAACATCTGAGGTCAACAGTCCCCTAGACATAGAACTACTTAAACTTAACGAACCTACGGACATCACACACATCCTTGCCCGAGGCAGGATTCGAACCTGCGACCGTAGCACCAGCGCTGTACCGCACTGTCCTAATTACATGCGATCTTTTTCCCTTGCCAATGGATCTCGCAATTTAAATGTCTGTTAATCGTTTCTGTAGGTTTCTAAAGCTTAATTTTGGAATGTAGCGTCGCACTGTCAATCATATTAAACAGCTGTTATAAGACTTACATTTAATGTCAAGATTTCAGAAAATTTCTTAAATATTATTTTAGACGTTTTGTAAAGTGTACGACCAGTTGATTTGATTCCAAAAGAAAAGGTCACTAGTAAATTAAATTCAGGTGGTAGTCGATGAGATTTTTTAATCTTTTTGATCTGACAATAAAGTAGTTTATTAATTTCTAAGACTTTCCCGGCGACTTTTTGTCATCTCGTAGAATCGGGTGTAATGCCGGTGGTCTGCGTCTTCCAAACACGTTATTTCGACGTCGTAACTCGGTGTCTTCATCAGGTGTTCCCTGTGACTGGTTGTCGAGCTGACCTCGTCCAATATTTATGCTTGGGCCGTGTGTGGCGCACCCTACGCCGTCCGCGCCCACTGAATCCTGCTTTGGAACTCCTACAGAAACAACGGACGAAATTTACCTCCTCCAGGAATGAACTGCTGACGTCCAAGACCGTAAGTAACGGAACAGAACGGCAAACGCGATACCAGGCGGCAGCAAGCTCCTTGGAGGATGGCCATGATAATATGCAGGTCCAACAGCAGCCGGATCCCGCAGGAAGCGTACCTCACAGGCGCATACAGGGGTCAGAAGGCCAGGAGAACGGCTCGGCCACGGGAGGAACTCGCCGCGGTCGCGGACAGCATAAGGAACTTCGACAGAGCCATGATAGTGCTAGAATAGCGCCTATCGGGCGCGGACCCAATACGGAACGCCTTGGGATGTCCGCTACCTCAGAAGAGAGCCGCAGCGGGCGTGGACCAAAGATTGAGCCCCTAGAGACAGACACCACCACCAGAAATGGCCACAGTGGGCGCGGACGGCATAGGGAGCGCCACGCACCACCCAGGCATAAGTATGGGACAAGGTCAGCTCGTCAACCAGTCACAGGGAACACCTGATGAAGACGCCGAGTAACCACGTCGAAATATCGTGTTATGAAGACGGCGAGTTACGACGTCGAAATATCGTATTATGAAAACGCGGACCACCGGCAGTACACCCGATCCTATGAGATGACAAGTCGTTTATTTTTCATAATATTTGTTGGTAAGATATCCTACCACTCAATACCAGCTCCCTAGCTCATTTCAACCATAACATTACCTCCTCCGTACTTCACTGTTGAACTTACACATGATGAAAAGTTAACATTCTCCGGGCTTTCCACGAAACCCGATTAATTCCATCTAATTGCCACAAGGCATAGCGTCATTAGTCACTCCAAATTAATCGTTACCAGTCATCCAAAGTTCAATGGCACCACTACTTCCCCCACCTCAAGCGTCGCTTACAATGAGCTAGAGAAATGAGTGATTAATGAGGAGCTGCGTGATCGCTGTACCCCAATCACCATATGCACAGTCCTTGTCCTAGCTGGACCGCTGCAGGCTCTTCGTAACTCACGAGTGACTGCTTCTGCTAACCTCGTACCATCTGTTACATCCACTCTCCACAATGCTCGACGTTCCCTCAATGTCACAATGTCTGCTTAGTCTTGGTTTAGCTGCGGTTGTTCTTTCGTGTTTCTACTTCACAGTCACATCATCAGAAGTCAGGTTTGACGGATTTAGAAGGATTGAAAAGGCCCTGATCGATCTATTACTCGGCTGACATCATATGAAAAGTCAATAGCCACGCGGGGTATCCGCGCGGTCCCAGGCGCCTTGCCACGGTTCGTTCGGCTTCCCCAGTCGGAGGTTCGAATCCTTCCTTGGGCATGGGAGTGTGTGTTGTCTTTACCGTAAGTTAGTTCAAGTTAGAGTAAGTAGTGTGTAAGCCTAGGGACCGATGACCTCAGTAGTTTGGTCACAAAGGAACTTACCAAAAAATAATTTCCACAAATAGTCGACTTCCGCATTCACTGAGCTCTCTTGACCGACTCGTCTACTTTTACTGCTTCTGCCTCCTTTCGTGGCATCTGCGTCAATATCGTTTTATATAGGAGTGTCCGGATACTTTTCAGCGTATAGAGTATGTCAAGCACCTCGCTCTCGGAACTGAAAATTATATCGTATAATAGATTAGCAAACCGTAAAAAAAAAAAAAAATGCCCTTAGTATCGGAGGAGAGACGCTTTGGTGTACGAGGAAACTGATAATAATATCTGTATATATTAGAGCTTCGTCGCTAAAGTCCGAGTCTGAAACGGCAGATGACAAATCGATGGAAACAGCTCAGGAAAATACTGACATCACCGTGGATCCGGATAGTACCAGCTAAGGTCAGATAAAAATACATGCACCTCCTTTCTTTTCTCGTTTTAAATGGGTATTTATTTACTGACATTTAGTAGATTACTTTTTTACCTCTGATAATAGCCCGATGAACACTGTGCAGAACGCTGGCGAGTAAAAATGACGCATGCGACAGCTCTCCGCTGGTAAGAGGAACTGGAGTGTAAGTAAGCACGCTGTCACTGCCAGTGCGTAAATATGACAGTTATGTCACCACATTCGGGTGTCGGGGCTTTACTTCACTTTGCCGGGCAGTAGCTCAATATTATCTCTGTCGACGGCCCAGTGAACTTATTTCGACTCCCTCATATACGCCCAACACAGTTTGACGTCAGTGCTATTATTCGCCGGGCAGTTGACAGCTCGATTTCCTAGTGTTGACGCAGCACCTGGGGCTTTCGCGTGTAAATAGTCAGTCCAGCCGTTACGAACGAGCGCTGTTTGGCTAGTCAGTCCGTAGATACATTACCCGTTACGTTGCCTGAAGCTCTTCTGAGAATGTAACCGGAGGCACCTCACTATTCTCCGTTCACTGAGGCTCAAACTATGGTGCTTCCTTCCGCCAGTCACTCGTTGTTTCCTTCCGAAGTGCCTGTTTCGTATCTGGGTATACGTTACTAGACAGAGCACCCTTATGTTGAAATAAAGTCTTACGTTACATGCATAATTAACGTTCTTTGTTAGTCTGCCTCCCACCGATGCGTTCGCAGAGAAGCTCCTCGAATAAGGAAGATACTGCACATCACCCGCGACTCCTAGACAGGAAATTGAATACCCCTCCGTTAAGTAATCACTGCGAACAATGGTTTTCTTTAATCCTAGTAGAGTAAAGAAACGAATAAAGCTTGATATTCCTGCTTGATAAATTTACTGCAGAAATTCATATTAATAATTGTATTCTCAATATTGTAATCTGACGCTGTCCTTCAAGTTTTTAAGTAACGGCTTCCAAACGCAACTGTCGGTATTCAAAGACAGCGTTTATACTCTGGGACATATCGAAGAGAAAGCTGAGCAAAACCAATGAACCAAATTTTATTTGTCATTCGCACAAAATTTGTTCTACTTCCCGCCACTTTATATTGCAGTCACAATCGCCAGAAGTAGTTTCGAAATACGAGTATGCGTTAGGATTTTTTTTTCTCAGTTATTTGTTGGAGATGCTCAAATTTCTGTCTTCCTCTGCAGATTTTACCCTCTACAGTTCCCTCTCTTACCATGGATGCTATTCCCTCGTATCTTAATACATGTCCTGATATCCTGTCCCTTACTCTAGTCAGTAACAATAATAATGTCGGATAGATCAATGACCTGGTGCAAGTCAATAGGACGCCACTTCGTCGATATGCGTGTCCGTGGGCCAACAGCATCCATCGTACCCAGGCGGTCACCCACCCACGTACTAACCAGACCCTACACTGCGTAACTCCTGAGATCGGACGGGAACAGGTCTCTCCAACGTGGTAAGGCCACTGAAACGTCACTGACTTTTTGCCATACATTTCATTCTTCGCCGATTGTTATCAGTCCACCTAAATTTCCACATCCTTCTAAACCACAACATCTGAAACGCTTCGATTCTCTTCGTTTGTGGTTTATCCACAGCCCATGATTCGCTTCCATCGATGCTCTGCTCAATATGGTTCAAAAGGCCCTAAGCACTATTGGACGTAACATCTGAGGTCATCAGTCCCCTAGACTTGGAACTGCTTAAACCTAACTAACCTAAGGACATCACACACAACCATGCCAGAGGCAGGATTTGAACCTGAGACAACAGCAGTAGCGCGGCTCCAAGCTGAAGCGCCTAGAACCGCTCAGCCACAGCGTATGCTCAATACTTTCTCAAAAATATCCTCCTAAAATTCAGACAAATTGTTGATACTACTGATTTCTTTTGGCCTCAAATGCCCTCTTTCCGGTGCTAGTCTGCCTTTTATGTCTTCTTGCTTTTCCCATCATACGTTATTTTGATTCAGAGGTAACAGAATTTCTTCACTTCGTGGACTTCATGGTCTCAAATTCTAAGCTCATTTCTGCAGCTCCTCATTACTTTCGTCTTTCTTCGGTTTACTCTTACTCCATATTCTGTACTCAGTAGACTTTTCATTCCATTAAGTATGTTCTTTAATTCTTCCTTGTTTTAACAGAGTAGAGGTATATTATCAGCAATTTTCATCATTGGTATTCAGTTACCCTGAATTTTAATCCCGACTCTGAAGCATTTATTTCGGTTATTGCTTCTTTAGTGCACAAATTAACCAGTGAGAGAGAATGTCTTCTACTCCATCTTAAAGCCTTTTTAATCCGAGACCTTAGTGTTCCACTCTTGTTATTCCTTCTCAGTGTCTGTACATATTGTATATTACCATTCTTTCCCTAGAACGTGCTCCTATTTTTCTCAAAATTTCAAACATTTTGTATCGTTGTACATTATCGAACGCTTTTCCTAGCTTGATGAATCCTATAAACGTGTCTCGATTGTTTCTAAGTCTTTCTTCTGTTATCAAGAACCACTTTATAACTGCTTCACTGGTTCCTTTACCTTTCCTAAAGTCAAACTCATCATCATCATCTAACAGATCCTCAGTTTGCTTTTCCGTTCTTCTGTGTATTGTTCTTGTCAGCAGCTTGGTTGCAAGAGCCTTTACAGTGACTGTGCGATAATTCTTGCATTTATCTGTCATTGCTATATTTCATTTGTGGATGATATTTTTCTGGATGTCTGATGGAATATCTCCAGTCTCATGGATTCAACACAACATCTTGATAACGTCGTTTGAGTGCTATTTTCCCCAACGATTTTCAGAAATTCTCAAGGAAGATTGTCTGTGCCTTCGGCATTGTTTTTCAAAGTTCTGTCAGACTCTGTAGTACTAGATCCCTATGCATTCAATATCTACTTCCATTTCGTATAACGTTACGTTGCTGACAGTTCCTCTGGTTGAAAAGACCTTCTTTCCATCGACTTATTATCTCATCTACGTTTAACAGCGGTTTTCATCCGGCATTCCAAATGTTGACATCCTTACCTTTAATTTCATTTATATGCTGAATCTGCCCTTAAGATGACAATTTATTTTAAGATTAAGCATTAAGTTCCATTCACTTAATATTTATTTCATTCCTAAGTGACATAGTGCCGTTTTAATGCCTTGTCCTGAGGGTTTTTGTGCTTTTTTTTTTGTACTTTTCTTTCTGTTACTCAAGATCACAGTTAACTTCCTAGTACCCATAGTTTTAATATAATTCATGTGATTGTCCTTTTTTGAGATGCTAATTCGTGATCAGCTACTTCCTCTCGTGTTCTTATTGTAGTTTTGAGTCCAAAGGCTGGTTTGATGCACGCTACTCTGTCCAATGCAAGCCTCTTCATCGAATAACTATTGCAACCTACTGTATATCCTTCTGAGTCTGCTTACTGTATTGATCGCTTGGTCATTCTGTACGATTTTTATCCCCCCCGCCCCATACTTCCCTCCAGTAGTAAATTGGTCATCCCATTATGTCACAGAATGTGTTCCATCAACCGATCCTATCTTTTAGTCAAGTTGTGCCACAAATTTCTTGTGTCCCCAATACAATTCAGCACTTTTTCATTAGTTACCTGTTCTCCCCATCCAATCTTCAGTATTTTTATGTAGCAACACATTTCAAAAGCTCCAATTCTCTTGTTGTCTAAACTGTTTATGGTCCATGTTTCACTTCCATACACGACTACACTCCTGACACGTACCTCCAGTAAGGATTTGATTTCACTTAAATCTACATTCGATTTTAACACATTTCTCCTCTTCAGAAACGCTTTTCTTGCTAGTGCCAATCTGCATTTTATATCCTCTCTATATGTGCAATCATCAGTTATTTTGCTGCCCAAATAGCAAAACTCATCCACTACTTTTTGTGTCTCGTTTCCTAACCAAATTCCCTCAAGCATCACCTGCTTCAGTTCCAGTACATACAATTTTCCTTTTTTTGCTTTTTTAATGTTCAACTTATATCCTTCTTTTAAGACAGTGTCAATTCCGTCCAAATGCTCTTTCAAGTACTTTGCTGTGGCTGGCAGAATTACATTGTCATCGGCATACCTCCAAGTTTTTATTTCTTCTCCCTGAACACATTTTTTTTCTTCGTTTTCCTTCACTGCTTGCTCAATGTACAGAATGAATAACACCGACGATAGGTTACAATCCTGCCACACTCCTTTCTCAAACACTGCTAGCCTCCAGAACTGTAGTTACACAGTTGCCTTGTCAAATTCAGCTTCTCCTTAAGCACTCATGGAATGAACTGGTCCAGTTTTCCTACAATTACTGAAATATTCTTCAGAGAACGACTTTAAATAAGAACATACCCTTAGGCATTCTGAAAAAGCGTTCTTTTTCCAACGAGATACCACTTCTCCCGGGCTAGTTACACATAAACTAACGCGATAAAACACTCGTTACAGTGCTCACTAACGACCAAGTGGTACTGGAGATTCCGAAGAACAAAAACAATTTCCTTTCCGAAGTGGCAGGACTGCCGTTCCAGTAAGTCAGCTTGATCTTACGCAAAAATGAAACAATGGAAGGAACTCTTATCATTGAGTAGATGTATCCATTCACAAGAAATTATTTGTTTCTGAAACTGCTTTTAAAATAATTCTGCACTGTAATGCCATGCATAGATTGAACAGCAGGCGGCAAGGATGGCATCCCTGTCTTACACGATTTTTAATCCGTTCACATAGTTTTTCGCCTAACAGTTTTATTGTTTCATGTTGGTTATTGTACTTGGTATATATTATCCGTCTCTTCCTACAGCTTATCCCTATTCTCCTCAGAATTTCGAACATCTTGCACAATTTGACATCGTCGAACGGTTTCTCCAGGCTGATACATCCTATGAACGTGACTTGATTCTTCTTTGGTCTTTCTTCTGTTATGAACCGTCGCTTCAGAATTGCCCCTCTCGTGCCTTTACCGTTCCTAAAGCCAAACTGGTAGTCGTCTAATTGATCCATAATTTTCTTTTCCATTCCTCAGTACTATTATTCTCGACAACTTGGATGCATGAACTATTATGCTTGTTTTGCGATAGTTTTCGCACATATCTGCCCTTGCTGCCTCCGGAATTGGGTGGATGATACTTTCACAAACGTCTCATACATGTTACACAACAATCTGAATGGTTGTTTGGCTGCTACTTATTCTAATGGTGTTAGAAATTCCGATGGCGTCTGACCGATACCTTTAATGTGTTGACTCTAGTACTGGATCCCCTTAGGTACTCTGTCATCCATATCGACTCCAATTACTTCTGTCACGTGTTCGTGTATTCGCCAACATAGACGCACTACGTGTACACTTTCCATCTATCCACTCTCGTCCATTTGACAGTGCAATTCCCTTGGCACTGTTAATTTTACCAATTTTGCTTTCAATTTCACCAGAGGATGTTTTGACTTTTCTACGTGCTGAGCCAGTCCTCCTGACGATCATTTCTCTTTCGATTTCTTTACATGTTTCTTGCAACCGTTCCGCCTTGGCTGTCCTATGCTTCCTGGTTCAACTGCCTTTGAGCACTATGGGACTTAACTTCTGAGGTCACCAGTCCCCTAGAACTTAGAACTACTTAAACCTAACTAACCTAGGGACATCACATACATCCATGCCCGAGGTAGGATTCGAACCTGCGACCGTAGCGGTCGCGCGGTTCCACACCGTAGCGCCTAGATCCACTCGGCCACCGCGGCCAGCTCCTGTGCTTCCTATTAATTTCATTTGTAAGGCATTTTTGTTGCTTTATCCCTGTCTTTCCCTGAACGTAGTTGTATTCCCTTCTTTCATATATCATTTGAAGTATTTCATCAGTTAGCTAAGGTTTCCTTCGCGGTTCGTTGCACCTATGTCTCACTGTCTAATCTCAGTGATTGCTCTTTCCCGCGAAGTGCACTCCTCTTCAGGTAAACTGACTAGTCTAGTTTCACTCATCCCAGAATCTATATCCTTATCGTAATTCAGCTGCGTCTGCCATTCCTCAGTGTTTCAGTATCCCACTTCCTTCTACATTGATTCTTTCGGACGATTCTCGTAAATTTCAGTCTACACTTCGTTATTACTAAATAATAATCTGAATCTTATGCCTGCACTTGTGTAAGCCTTACAATCCAATATCAGATTTTGGAATGTCTGCCTGAGCGTGATGTAATCCACGTGGAACTTTACTGTATCTCCCTCTCTTTTCCAAGTATTATAAGTATTCCCGTTATTTTCTATGCATCTTGTTGTGATTGTCGAATAGTGTATTTGCTATTACTATCTCAAATTCATTAGAGCGCTCAATTGGTATTTCTCCCCTCTCATTCCTACTGACAAGCCCATGTTCCATGCAACCCTTTCTTCTATTCCTTCCCCTGCAACCACATTCCAGTCTCTCATACCTATTTCGTTAATATCACCCTTTACATACTGAATTTTCTCTTTCAGTATCTTAATATACCCTCTGTTTCGTTTCATCTTCGCTTGTGACTTTGGCATGTATACCGGAATTACGTCATTATTGGCGTTGGTGTGCTGTCGAATCTGGTGAGAACAATCCTATCACTGAACGTGTCTTACTCTTCTGTTCGTAACGACACCTACTGTCGTTATAGCACTATCCGCTGCTTTGGTAGTACCCTATATTCGTCCGACCAGAAATCATATCCTTCTAATTTAACTTCACTAATCCTTACACAAATGGACTGATCCGTTGCATACCCCTCTACAAATTTTATAGCTTTCCTGCTAAAATCAAACTTCTGCCATTCCATGCTCCGACTCGTAGAATGTTATCCCCAAATTGGTTAGTTCCTCTTTTTCTCGTGGACGCCTCACCCTTGGCAGTCTCTTCCCGAAGATAAGAAAAGGGCACTACTCTTGAATCACGAAATTATTCAAGTGCAGGCTACACATTACGTGTCTTTAATACAGTAGTTTCCACTGCCTTCTGTATCCTCGTGATCTTGACCATTACTGATTCTTCCGCTTTTAATGGCCTTTCCCATCCCCAGAGCAAGAGTTTCCTGAATCTCTGTCAGTTCCTCCCTCTTATATAGGCTCGTTGACGGAATGGGGTGACTGCTTTTGACAGAAGTCTTAGGCCGACATTACTGATGAGTTTTATTCAGACTTTAAGGAGAGGTTGGCTTCGAACCCGGGACCCAGGACGTTCTGAATATTAATCAAAGACGTTACAGCTTCCACCAAAACGATCGCCGATTTGCTCCCGAGCTCCGAAAGCTGTTGACGTGAAATGGAACTTCTCCTTGTTTCCAGCAACAACTTGCCTAATATCGTGTAGGGCCCGCGCGAGCACGCAGAAGTGCCGCAACACGACGTGGCATGGACCGACTAATGTCTGAAGTAATGCTGGAGGAAACTGACACCATGAATCCTGCAGGACTGTCCATAAATTCGTAAGAGTACGACAGAGTGGAGATTTCTTCTGAACAGCACGTTGCAAGGCATCTCAGATACGTTCAATAACGATCATGTCTGGGGAATTTATTGGCCAGCGGAAGTGTTTAAACTCAGAAGCGTTTTCCTGGAGCCGTTCTGTAGCAATTCTGGACGTGTGGGGTGTCACATTGTCCTGCTGGAATTGCCCAAGGCCGGCAGAATGCACAATGGACATAAATGGATGCAGGTGATCAGGCAGGATGCTTACGTACGTCTCACCTGTCAGAGTCATACGTAGTCGCAGGGGTCCCATATCACTCCAGCTGCAGATACCCCACACCATTGCAGAACGTCGATCAGCTTGAACAATCTCTTGCTGACATGCAGGGTCATGGATTCATGGCACATACACGTCCATTCGCTTCATACAATTTCAAATGAGAGTCATCCAACGAGGCAACTTGTTTCTAGTCATCAACAGTCCAATTTCGGCGTTGACGTTCCCAAGCGAGGCGTAAGGCTTCGTGTCGCGGTCATCAAGGTTACACGAGTGGGCCCTCAGCACCGAAAGCCCATATCGGCGATGTTTCGTTAAATGGTTCGCACGCTGACACCTCTTCATGGCCTAGCATTGAAATGTGCAACAATTTCAGGACGGGTTGTACTTCTGTCACGTTGAAAGATTCTCTTCAGTCATCGTTTGTCCCGTTCTTGCAGGATCTTTTTCCCGCCGCAACGATGTCGGAGATTTGATGTTTTACCGGACTCCTGATATTCACGGTACACTCGTGAAATGGCCATACGGATAAATCCCATTGCTACCTCGGAGATGCTGTTTCCCATCGCTCGTGCACCGACTATGAACATCACATTCAAACTCACTTAAATTTTAATAACCTGCCTTTGTAGCAGCAGTAACCGATGTAACAACTGCGCCAGACACTTGCTGTTTTATATAGGTGTTGCCGACTGCATTGCTGTTTTCCGTCAGTCTACACATCTCTGTATTTGAATACACATGCCTATACTAGTTTCTTTGGGGCTTCAGTTTAGAGCAGAAAGGAAGATAAAGATAAAACAAAATTATGAAAACAACATGTAGTAAATCTTTCATTGATGGTTCCTTTCAATGCCACCATGAATAGCTATGACTCAACCGTTGTTGTACCTAGTACTCACTTAAAAGGGGATAAAGCCATTTGTTTTACTGGAATTTGGTTGCAGGGTAGGAATAGAAGAAAAGGTTACGGAAAGTATGGGCTTAGCAGTAGGAATGAGAATGGAGAAAGGCTAATGCTGAATGAGACTTTTATTTTAATGATGTGCCCTACGATCGCTCCTACTTTTTCCACATTCTGCGATGTAACATCGCTCTGCCCAAAGTGTTCTCAGAGCTACGAGCCTTCAGCTCATGTAAGTAATTGATTATCGAAGTGACTTGCTTCACAAGCGTTCTTTTCGAGGTGTGGCTGTTTACTGATTCTGGATTCTACTCCAAAGGGACTGTGCCACACGAACTCGTTAACTTCTTTAAAAATTGCTGTGCTCACTGCATACACCTGAACCCATGGCTGAATCGTTTCTCGTAAGCGGAGGTGGAAAATAGTCAAAGATTTTCTGCCTCATGTGCTTATAAGAACGGTCTAAATGAAATTTTACAGTTTTTACCTTTGTAAATGTTACACAATGATAAGTAGTAGCAACTATCGAAATGGTTTACTAAATACGTTTGTCTCTGTAGTTTTTTAAAGTGAACATGTAAGATGTGACTCATTCAGGTGGATAAACTGAGCCAGTAAATCAAATCCACTTATCTTATTCACTAAAAAGACAATATTTAAAGTTTTAATAAATTATATTGGTACGACACGTGATAAAGGACTAGGGTACGAATCTGCTTGGTCTTGCTGTATGTTTGAAGGAGGTATGGCCAGTAGGCAGATGGCAAATATAGAATTCCATGCGACAATCCCTTAATAAAGTTATAGTTGGTGCATGCGTCAAGAAGAACTGCTACGAAGAGAGTAATTCATCAATACTGTCTTCTTTTAAAAGGCAAGGGAATGGTGTTACGGAAATATTTATAACAAAATGTATTCCAGTTTGCTCAGTTTTTACCTTTACAATCTAGAACAACTCCTAATTTATAGGAATCTACCTAAATATAGAGTACAGCCTATTACATTCTATAGTTATTTATCCTTTATTTTTACCTGCGAAAAGATTTATAATAATTAGCATCACGGCTTCCCCACATTGCTCAGTAAAAGAAAACTGCACAGTGTGAATTTATGGAAGATATTCTTGTAAAGTAATAGGTTTCTCCATGCATTAAAAGCTTAATTCTGTACTTTGAACTTAGAAACACTCTCTTTTTTTGGTTTTGTCAGACTATTTTCATTTTTCAAAACTCGTTTCAATAATCAAACTAACAAAATACTTAAGAATGTAGAGGTTTTCATTTGTTACTTTTAATCCAGACTTAAATTGGCATGTTTTACCAATTGTGTCACTGAAATACATGGTCTTGGGCATCCAAAATGCTTCAAAAGTAGTTTTAAGTGGTAATTTTTTTCAACTTTTTTCAAGGAGGTGCCCCATTTAGAACTCCTTGTGATCTAGACACTATCAACTGAGTCCCTCCAGCCCCGCTCGCCGCAGTAATTTAGTGCTAGTGTCGCCAAGAATTCCACCCACATTATGGCAGGGAGATCAGATTCATTACTTGAACACTTGAAAGTTCTACATCTATACTCTGAAAAACACCATGAGATGCACTGCAGAGAGGGAGCAGCAGAGTTAATTCATATTTGGTGGATGGTTTCTTGACTCTGCTCCTTTACATTCGACTATTCGCGAACCAGCATCTGACATGAAGAGTGGCCATATTTCTCGTAACGCTGATATACATATACCTCGTCCTTGTGAAACAAAACTGAGTCTTTATTCTCACGAAGTACTGCGTGCTATTGACATGGACCCGTTAAATTGCTTCCAAATCCTCAGATTTCCAAAAGTTTTTTGACACCGTTCCTCAGTAGGAACTTCTAATCCAATTGCGTGCGTACGGAGTATCGTCTCTGTTGTGGGACTGGCCTCGGGATTTCCCATCAGAAAGGTCACAGTTCGTAAAGTTATCGTGTAAAATAGTAATAATATATGGCGTTCCCCAAGGAAGTGTTATAAGCACACTGCTGATCCTGACCTACATAAACGTCTTAGGCGACAATCTGAGCAGCTTTCTTAGATTGTTTGCTGATGATGCTGCCATTTTCCACCTTGTAAAGCCATTAGGTGATCAAAAGCAAATCCAAAGTGATTTAAGCAAAATATCTACATGATACTAAAAGTGGTAATTGACTCCAAATAATGAAAAGTGTGGAGTCACGCACGTGGGTACTAAAAGAATAGACTGAATTTCGGTTACAAAAATCTAAAGACTGCAATATCCAGTAAATGCTTAGGGTTATAATTACTAATATCTTCAGTTGGAACGGTTACACAGATAATGTTGTCCGGAAAGCAAAGCAAAGACTGTAATCTGTGGGCAGAACATTTACAAAATGCAACAGAGACTACTTACACCACTCTCGTCCGCCCTCTTCTGCAATACTGCTGTGCGGTGTGAAATCCGCATCTAATGGGACAGAGAGAAGACATCGGAAAAGTTCAAATAAAGGCAGTTCGTGTTATACTGTCAAGGAATAGTGAATAGAATGCCATGGATAAGATACGCCAATTGGGGTGGCAATCAATGAAACAAAGCCATTTTCCGTGACAGCAGCATCTTCTCATTGAATTTCGATCATCAGCTTGAAAGGATACAGTACCGCCCGACATTGAAAATAGGTACAACATTCTTCGTTATTCTTGTCAGAACAACATATTTTTTGTAGTAATAACTCAATTTCACTTAATACACCGAAGCCGGATACCAGTGTAGGAAGGAAGGACAATTTATTTATTTAATTGATCACATGTGCACTCTCACATAATAAATCCCCATATCCAATTTGATGAGATCTGCGAAATGAATGAATGTATGGTCGTCTGCTAACCGCAGATAGTGAATGTGTAATATATGATCATCTTTGAGACGGTCCTTTGGTCACCTTTGGTGGAACCAAAGAGATGGAATTTACCTGAGCTTTGAGCGCCTGAAATGTGGCTGACCAATGGGTAGCATGGTCTTCCCCCACCTCGACAGAGGTGTGAGATGTCCTGAAGAACGGCCATGTTTTCAGCACTCTTGCGCTGGATCTTGTGTTGGTAAGACCTGTCTTAGGTGTACTCTGTAAAGACAAAAGAGTGGAGAGAATGGTATGCATGTGGAATACTTAAGAGTAGTTTGGAATAATAATTTATTTCAGGAATTTTCGTGGGGAGAATTACATTTGAGGCAGGTAATATTAAGGGAATCGGAAGTGACCAACGGTCACAATGAAACCACGTGTAGCAATAAGTTGAAATACATCCGAGTGCTAAAGTTAAACTGAATTACTGGCGTGTGTACTGTAAGTTGGAAATATTTAAGAAATGGCGTGTGCAGGACTTAAAATTAGAGACGAGAACTTCCACGTGGTGAGTACTGTGTGTGTCTCAATCTGTGTATGAGACAGAGGGTAAAGGGAAGTACTCGTCCATGGTATCAGTTGAGGACTCGCGTTATGTTTCCGTATGACGCTGGATTCAAACTCTAATACTCTGAGAGTGAAGCAAGGTGAGGCAGCTGTCTATCCAGCAACGGCACTTGGCTTGCATTGCACAAGAAGACGTGCATATATCCTCCAGAGTTCATAGTAGGAAACAAAAGTTACGAAGTGGGGCAGTGTCGTGTGAAACTGGGATGAATACTAATTGAAGTGGGAAAGCTGAAAGTGATGTAATTATAACGTTGTGACTATTCCTTGTGTTGTATTCCATGTTGCCAGTGTGGTGTATTTCATGTAATTTAAGTATGTGTGGTTTGCGTGGGAGAGTAGCAAGATAGGTTCAGAGGCAGTGGGTCATGCATGTTCCTTTTTGTACCGCTCTGTCTGGAGGAAATTTTCGTGTTGATGGGTGTGAGAGTCGAAGTGTGAGATATAGCAAAAGATCCACAATCCTATCCAAAAAGTGCACTGTAGTGTTAGATAATTACGAGACCATAAGATAGAGAATCACCAATGTAAAGCCATGCTCACAGGGCGGAGTTTCCCATGTGCAATTGTTGTAGAAAATTTAATGGTATGTTTAGGTTATAGAATTTATCGGAATAAAAAAGATAGTGAAAAGAAAAGGATTGGTGACCTTTTCCTTCGAATAGTATGTTGTCATGATATCCAGAATTTATGATGTTTGCGCCATTCATAGTTAGTGCGATGGCCACGTGTTGATCAAAGCTGTTGAATAAGAAAGAAAATGTGGTATTGCCAGAGCGTAGTGAACAATCAAAGTTGTGTAAATTACTAATAGTCAGATGTGCGTTATACGTATGAGCAAGGCATGTGTGTGCCTCTCAAGCTTCCTCCTCATAGTTTGAAAATATTTGGTTGGTACCCACCTATGTAGGGAGAAATGATCAACATAATGAAATAAAAGACATTAGAGATCGCTCAGAAAGATGGTAAGTGTTGGTTAGTGCCGCGCGCTCCTCGAGAGTGGAATTGTAGAGGAGTAGCTTGAAGGTGGTTCGGTGAACCCTCTGCCAGACATTTAATTGCGATTATATGGTTGGCCTAGCTGGGCAATGGATCCACCTTCTTCAGCGTGGATGCACAAATACGTCGGGACTCTCAGAGAGCGGATATGGAGGAAATGAACTGCCGGCTGGTGTGGCCGAGCGGTTCTAGGCGCTTCAGTCTGGAACCGCGCGACCGCTACAGTCACAGGTTCTAATCCTGCCCCTGGCATGGATGTGTGTGATGTCCTTAGGTTAGTTAGGTTTAAATAGTTCTAAGTTCTAGGGGACTGATAACCACAGCAGTTAAGTCCCATAGTGCTCAGAGCCATTTGAACAGGGACTGCGGATAGGCGGCGCTCGATGGGAATGTGGATCGCCCTTAAGGCGTGCCGAGGTAGTCCGCATAGTAGCGATAACGCTGTATCTGGAAGGCGCAGTGGTTGATGCACCTGCCTCTTAAGCAGGATTTCTCCGCCCGGGGACTGGGTGTTTATGTTGTCCTCATCATCAATCAGGAAGTGGTGAGAATGGAACTCGAAAGATTGGGATCTTGCACGGGTGCTTTTGACCACGATGTTGAGTGCCCCACAAACCAATAACATCATCTACATCTACATCCATACTCCGCAAGCCACCTGACGGTGTGTGGCGGAGGGTACCCTGAGTACCTCTATCGGTTCTCCCTTCTATTCCAGTTTCGTATTGTTCGTGGAAACAAGGATTGTCGGTATGCTTCTGTGTGGGCTCTAGTCTCTCTGATTTTATCCTCATGGTCTCTTCGCGAGATATACGTAGGAGGGAGCAATATACTGCTTGACTCTTCGGTGAAGGTATGTTTTCGAAACTTTAACAAAAGCCCGTACCGAGCTACTGAGAGTCTCTCCTGCAGAGTCTTCCACTGGAGTTTATCTATCATCTCCATAACGCTTTCGCGATTGCTAAATGATCCTGTAACGAAGCGCGCTAATCTCCGTTGGATCTTCTCTATCTCTTCTATCAACCCTATCTGATACGGATCCCACACTGTTGAGCAGTATTCAAGCAGTGGGCGAACAAGCGTACTGTAACCTACTTCCTTTATTTTCGGATTGTATTTCCTTAGGATTCTTCCAATGAATCTCAGTCTGGCATCTGCTTTACCGACGATCAACTTTATATGATCATTCCATTTTAAATCGCTCCTAATGGGTACTCCCAGATAATTTATGGAATTAACTGCTTTCAGTTGCTGACCTGCTATTTTGTAGCTAAATGATAAGGGAACTATCTTTCTATGTATTCGCAGCACATTACACTTGTCTACATTGAGATTCAATTGCCATTCCCTGCACCATGCGTCTATTCGCTGCAGATCCTCCTGCATTTCAGTACAATTTTCCATTGTTACAACCTCTCGATACACCACAGCATCATCTGCAAAAAGCCTCAGTGAACTTCCGATCTCATCCACAAGGTCATTTATGTATATTGCGAATAGCAACGGTCCTACGACACTCCCCTGCATCGTAAGCAGAAGATCCTAGGCTCGAATACCGGTCTCGTACACATTTTCACTCTTCGTCGCTTATTCCGCGTAATATACCGCTGTGGCTGACAGCAGTGATCTCTTTCCTTTCCTTTATTCCCCTCTCCACCTCCAATTTACATTTACACTCATGCTCATAAATTAGGGATAATGCTTATACATGGTGGAACAACGCTCTGGTGGGCAGTTTGCGGGCTTAAATCACCTCGGGGTATGACCATGAGGTGCATTTGACCTGCGGTCGTCACACTGTGGCCCTGGCAGCAGTCCACATATGGATAGGTGTATTGGTGCATGTCAGAGTACGGTGAACGAGTAAGTGTGCAGCCGTTTTCAGATGTGCTAATGGTGACTGTGTGTTGAAAATGGCTCAAAGAAGACATATTGATGACGTTATAAGGGGTAGAATACTAGGGGACTGGAAGCTGGTCAAACACAGCAGGTCATAGCATGGGCCACAAAGTGTGATCTCAAGATTATGGCAATGATTCCAGCAGACAGGAAACAGGTCCAAGCGCTACAGTACGGGACGTCCACCGTGTACAACACTCTCGCCGGGTTTTCACCTGGCGTGAACTAGTAATCAGATACCAACCCGTTAATGTCCTTGAAAGGGACCTGTATGGAAGTCAAGGTTTGATGGTGTAGGGTAGGATTATGACTGGTGCACGTACACCCCTGCGTGTCTTTGACATTGGAACTGTAACAGGTCAGGTGTATCGGGACGTCATTTTGCACCAGTATGTACGCCTTTTCAGGGGTGCGGTATATCGCACCTTCCTCCTGATGGATGATAACGCACGGCCCCATCGAGCTGCCATCGTGGAGGAGTGCCTTGAAACAGAATATATCAGGCAAATTTAGTGGCATCACTGTCATCCAAACCTAAACCCCATCGAGCACGTTTGGGATGCTCTCGGTCGACGAATCGCTGCACGTCTTCAAACCCCTACGGCACTTCAGGAGCTCCGACAGGCACTGGTGCAAGAATGGGAGGCTATACCCCAGAATCTGCTTGAGCACCTGATCCAGGGTATGCCAATCCGTTGTGCGACCTGTGTACGTGGGAATGGTGATCATGTCCCACATGTATGTCAGGGTACATGCGCAGGAAACAGTCGCGTTTCGTAGCACATGTGTTTCGGGGAGGTTTTCTCAGCTTATCACAATATATTGTGATGTCCATGAACCATGGACCTTGCCGTTGTTGGGGAGGCTTGCGTGCCTCAGCGATACAGATAGGCGTACCGTAGGTGCAACCACAACGATGGGGTATCTGTTGAGAGGCCAGACAAACGTGTGGTTCCTGAAGAGGGGCAGCAGCCTTTTCAGTTGTTGCAAGGGCAACAGTCTGGATGATTGACTGATCTGGCCTTGTAACACTAGCCAGAACGGCCTTGCTGTGCTGGTACTGCGAACGGCTGAAAGCAAGGGGAAACTACAGCCGTAATTTTTCCCGAGGGCATGCAGCTTTACTGTATGATTAAATGATGATGGCGTCCTCTTGGGTAAAATATTCTGGAGGTAAAATAGTCCCCCATTCGGATCTCCGGGCGGGGACTACTCGAGAGGATGTCATTATCAGGAGAAAGAAAACTGGCGTTCTACGGATCGGAGCGTGGAATGTCAGATCCCTTAATCGGGCAGGTAGGTTAGAAAATTTAAAAAGGGAAATGGATAGGTTGAAGTTAGATATAGTGGGAATTAGTGAAGTTCGGTGGCAGGAGGAACAAGACTTCTGGTCAGGTGACTACAGGGTTATAAACACAAAATCAAATAGGGGTAATGCAGAAGTAGGTTTAACAATGAATAGGAAAATAGGAATGCGGGTAAGCTACTACAAACAGCATAGTGAACGCATTATTGTGGCCAAGATAGATACGAAGCCCACACCTACTACAGTAGTACAAGTTTATATGCCAACTAGCTCTGCAGATGACGAAGAAATTGAAGAAATGTATGATGAAATAAAAGAAATTATTCAGATTGTGAAGGGAGACGAAAATTTAATAGTCATGGGTGACTGGAATTCGAGTGTAGGAAAAGGGAGAGAAGGAAACGTAGTAGGTGAATATGGATTGGGGCTAAGAAATGAAAGAGGAAGCCGCCTGGTGGAATTTTGCACAGAGCACAACATAATCATAGCTAACACTTGGTTTAAGAATCATGAAAGAAGGTTGTATACATGGAAGAACCCTGGAGATACTAAAAGGTATCAGATAGATTATATAATGGTAAGACAGAGATTTAGGAACCAGGTTTTAAATTGTAAGACATTTCCAGGGGCAGATGTGGACTCTGACCACAATCTATTGGTTATGAGCTGTAGATTAAAACGGAAGACACTGCAAAAAGGTGGGAATTTAAGGAGATGGGACCTGGATAAACTAAAAGAACCAGAGGTTGTACAGAGTTTCAGGGAGAGCATAAGGGAACAATTGACAGGAATGGGGGAAAGAAATACAGTAGAAGCAGAATGGGTAGCTTTGAGGGATGAAGTAGTGAAGGCAGCAGAGGATCAAGTAGGTAAAAAGACGAGGGCTAGTAGAAATCCTTGGGTAACAGAAGAAATATTGAATTTAATTGATGAAAGGAGAAAATATAAAAATGCAGTAAATGAAGCAGGCAAAAAGGAATACAAACGTCTCAAAAATGAGATCGACAGGAAGTGCAAAATGGCTAAGCAGGGATGGCTAGAGGACAAATGTAAGGATGTAGAGGCCTATCTCACTAGGGGTAAGATAGATACTGCCTACTGGAAAATTAAAGAGACCTTTGGAGATAAGAGAACGACTTGTATGAATATCAAGAGCTCAGATGGAAACCCAGTTCTAAGCAAAGAAGGGAAAGCAGAGAGGTGGAAGGTGTATATAGAGGGTCTATACAAGGGCGATGTACTTGATGACAATATTATGGAAATGGAAGAGGATGTAGATGAGGACGAAATGGGAGATATGATACTGCGTGAAGAGTTTGCCAGAGCACTGAAAGATCTGAGTCGAAACAAGGCCCCCAGAGTAGACAACATTCCATTGGAACTACTGACGGCCTTGGGAGAGCCAGTCCTGACAAAACTCTACGATCTGGTGAGCAAGATGTATGAAACAGGCGAAATACCCTCAGACTTCAAGAAGAATATAATAATTCCAATCCCAAAGAAAGCAGGTGTTGACAGATGTGAAAATTACCGAACTATCAGTTTAATAAGTCACAGCTGCAAAATACTAACACGAATTCTTTACAGACGAATGGAAAAACTAGTAGAAGCCAACCTCGGGGAAGATCAGTTTGCATTCCGTAGAAACACTGGAACACGTGAGGCAATACTGACCTTACGACTTATCTTAGAAGAAAGATTAAGGAAAGGCAAACCTACATTTCTAGCATTTGTAGACTTAGAGGAAGCTTTTGACAATGTTGACTGGAATACTCTCTCTCAAATTCTAAAGGTGGCAGGGGTAAAATACAGGGAGCGAAAAGCTATTTATAATTTGTACAGAAACCAAATGGCAGTTATAAGAGTCGAGGGGTATGAAAGGGGAGCAGTGGTTGGGAAGGGAGTGAGCCAGGGTTGTAGCCTCTCCCCGATGTTGTTCAATCTGTATATTGAGCAAGCAGTAAAGGAAACAAAAGAAAAATTCGGAGTAGGTATTAAAATTCATGGAGAAGAAATAAAAACTTTGAGGTTCGCCGATGACATTGTAATTCTGTCAGAGACAGCAAAGGACTTGGAAGAGCAGTTGAATGGAATGGACAGTGTCTTGAAAGGAGGATATAAGATGAACATCAACAAAAGCAAAGCAAGGATAATGGAATGTAGTCTAATTAAGTCGGGTGATGCTGAGGGAATTAGATTAGGAAATGAGACACTTAAAGTAGTAAAGGAGTTTTGCTATTTGGGGAGCAAAATAACTGACGATGGTCGAAGTAGAGAGGATATAAAATGTAGACTGGCAATGGCAAGGAAAGCGTTTCTGAAGAAGAGATATTTGTTAACATCGAGTATAGATTTAAGTGTCAGGAAGTCATTTCTGAAAGTATTTGTATGGAGTGTAGCCATGTATGGAAGTGAAATATGGACGATAAATAGTTTGGACAAGAAGAGAATAGAAGCTTTCGAAATGTGGTGCTACAGAACAATGCTGAAGATTAGATGGGTAGATCACATAACTAATGAGGACGTATTGAATAGGATTGGGGAGAAGAGAAGTTTGTGGCACAACTTGACCAGAAGAAGGGACCGGTTGGTAGGACATGTTCTGAGGCATCAAGGGATCACCAATTTAGTATTGGAGGGCAGCGTGGAGGGTAAAAATCGTAGAGGGAGACCAAGAGATGAATACACTAAGCAGATTCAGAAGGATGTAGGTTGCAGTAGGTACTGGGAGATGAAAAAGCTTGCACAGGATAGAGTAGCATGGAGAGCTGCATCAAACCAGTCCTGAGACTGGTTTGATGCAGCTCTCTATGCAGCTCTTTAGACCACAACAACAACAACAACATCACAATACCTAGGACTTACAGTTCTGTGTAGTGTGTGTCCTTTATGTGCCTGTGCCATTAGTGCCAGTTTTGTGTAGTGCCACGTAGTGTGGCACCACATTCTGCAATTATCCTTAATGTATGAGCATGAGTGTAATTTAATTATGAATTGCAGAGTAATCAAGGAGAAGTAGATGTGGATGTACACGAATGACATCGCAAAACTGAAATCGTATATGATTTTAAAATCAAGTGAGGTCATTAACACCAGAACACTATGCCTTAGTATAGAACTCGGTCACCTGTGCAATGTGTCTTTTAGTTTTTTACCAGGTTGAAATATTCGTTAGTGTAACCACTATATAAAATGGGTGGAAGGACATAAAGTGGGCAATTACCGACCATTTTCTTCGCTACCAGTATTTTTAAAGTTTCTAAGTTAACATTCTACACGAAAGTGACGGATGGCGATCTGGTGTTGGTCAACTATCAATACACAAAAAGAGAGAGAGTAGCGAGTCATTTACGTACCTGTAGTTTGTTGCGAGACGCAGTTTGGCTTCAGGAATGCGGTGTCCACAGAATATGGAATTTATTTGTTGTGTGTAGGTTGGGACATTGTGAGATTAGGCAGAAACCTGATTATATGTAAATTATACGAATGCGTGGTTTCTATATTTTCAGTCATGTCTTAAAAAAGCTGATTAATCGTTCATTACAAATTTGGATAATAGGAACAAGAAGGGTTGCTTCGCTATCAAACATGGATGAAATATGTCTCTGTAAAGATGGGATGCCACAGTATTCTGAGTCGGCGTTTTTTTTTATTATATCTATGATCTATTATTAAAATGGACCATTCTAAACTTGCTTTGGACATGACACGTGTTGCTGCAAAAGAGTGAAATATAATTTGAGTGATCAGTTAGGGAACCAGTAACATCAGAAGGAGGCTTTCAACGATCATATCAATGTTTAATTACAACAAAACGTAGTGCATATAATTTCTGACTCAGAAATTTTGAAAAAGCGACATTTTACTGTTGAAACGTGGTCAAATACTGAGTGAATTCGACCATTTGATACTATTAGGAATGAGGTTAGTTGAAAAGATCTCTTAGAGATATCACATTCAAGGTCTTTTGCAATAGTTGGATGCTGGCTTAACTGTAACAATTATCTCCAATGGCTCTGAAAATGAAATGCTTTGCTTACATTGCTACCGTTCACACTGTTCTATATTTATTTTCTGGGAAAAATCTGTAAACTCAACAAGAAAATTTTCATTCTATGGGTAGTAAAGGGCGTTGAGGAAGATCAGAAGTGTTTTTCCTGTCTTGCATTGTCGAGGTGTCTCAGAATCCTACTTTTGCCGTGTCTGTACATATTTATTCAGTGGACACAAGGCAGAATATAGATATGTATTTGGGCAACATTTCCTTAATCATCATGTAGATAAGTTACACTATTCAGGAAATTTCATTTTCCATAGGCTTCCAGCAGAACTGAAAAATACTGAATGATAAACGCACGTCTCCCAATCTAAGCTGTAAGGTCTGCTTGCAGTATGCTTCTCCCACTCAGTACAGATGTTCTTTGCAATAGTTGACATGTAATGTCCGTAATGTTTTAGTAACATATTTAATAAAATAGATAAAAATGTGAGAGAGTACTTCTGTGGTTTGAACTTTCACAATATTTCTCTGTTTTATGCACTTTATTTTTGCTATAAATTTTCAAATCAATGTTCTGTAAACTACGTACTGACTTACTCCATGACCAAGCAGCTCTGACTCACGTAGTCCCACAAATCCCGATAAATAAATATACAAAGTGTTCAATACAATAATGTATAATACTCATCACACAACCTTTGCAGTATAACTTCACTACTTTCCAACCCCACAAAGTTCGTCAATAAATGAATACATATGACTGTAGCTTTTGGCGGTTCTGGTGATTCCGTTCTTTAAACACTGTTATCCACTGTTTCCCGTCGCTCTCCTGGCAAACCCTCCACCCGGAGGTCATCACAGCGCTGTTGACCTTCCGGAATGGCCACTTGGGGGCTCCTGATACTGTCTATTGTCTGTAGTAATTAGACTGCGGAGGCAGTATCCAAGTTATATTTGGGTATGGAAGTCAGGCGGTGGGAACACGTTCAAATGTTCATACACTGTATGCTAACATCAGACCGAAAGAAGAACCACCCGTAATGGAATACAAACCAAGGATGTGCCCAAAGGACAATGTAAGAGAAACAAACGTTTTTAGTAGAGAAATGGGGCGAACTGGTTGTACACTGAAAGTCGAACACTCCTTACTACAAAAGTTTATTCATTTCCAGTAGCCCAATAACCCTATTTTATACATTGGCTGAACAGTCAAGACCGTACCCTATAATTTCATTTATTTTGCTAAAGGCAAGTGTTAGCTTTCACTTGACGCCTTCCTGAGAGACGATCTCCACTTCTTCCAGTCAACAATATAAGTGTACACCAGATGCGGCGTGAATTCAAAGAACTATAATCTGTAGCAATTGAGAGATTTATACCAAAAAAATTAACAAACGACGGAGCTGATCCTCCTTGCTAAACAAAACGGATCGGAACGCTGTTGCAGAAAGAGCGAAAAAATGCCAAATTGAAACAGAGGCAAAATCTCCAAAATTGGCGATCATTTACAGAACCTCGGAAGTTAACGCGATCTTCACTGCGAGATGCTGTTAATATGTTCCACAACGAAACTTTGCTTCGAAACATGGCAGAAAATCTAAAGAGATTGTGGTCGTATGTGAAGTATGCTAGCGGCAATACACAATCAATGCCTTCTCCGAGCGTTAGGAATGGAGATACTATCGAAGACAGTGCTGCCAAAGCAGAGTTACTAAACACAATCTTTCGAATGCCTTCACAAGAGAGGACGAAGTAAATATTCCAGAATTCGAATCAAGAACAGCAGCCAACATGGGTAACGTAAAAGTAGATACCCTCGGAGTAGCGAAGCACCTAAAATCACTTCATAAAAGCAAGTTTTCTGGTCCACACTGTATATACCAATTAGGTTCCTTTCAGAGTGTGCTGATGCTCCATACTTAATGATCATATACAACCGTTCGCTCAACGAAAGATCCGTACCCAAAGACTGGAAAGTTGCACAGGTCACGCCAATATTCAAGAAAGGTAACAGGAGCAATCCACTAAATTACAGGCCCATATCATTAACGTCGATATGCAGCAGGTGTTCGAACATTATGAATCCCTTCGAAGAACACGATCTACTGACACACAGTCAACATGGATTTAGAAAACTTCGTTGTTGTGGAACAAGACTAGTTCTTTACTCGAACGAAGTGTTGAGTGCTATTGGCAATGGAATTTCACATGGATTCCGTATTTCCCGATTTCCGGAAGGCTTCTGACACTCTACCATACAAGCAGCTTTTAGTAAGATTGGGTGCTTACGGATTATCGTCTCAGTTACGTGACTGGATTCGTGATGTCCTGTCACAGAGGTCACAGTTCGTACTAATCGACGGAAAGTCATCGAGTAAAACAGAAGTGAATTCTGGCATTGTTGTTCCTTATCTATATAAACGATTTGGGAGACAATCTGCCGGTCGGAGTGGCCGAGCGGTTCTAGGCGCTACAGTCTGGAACCGCGCGATCGCTACGGTCGCAGGTTCGAATCCTGCCTCGGGCATGGATGTCTGTGATGTCCTTAGGTTGGTTAGGTTTAAGTAGTTCTAAGTTCTAGGGGACTGATGACCTCAGAAGTTAAGTCCCATAGTGCTGAGAGCCATTCTTTTTGCGAGACAATCTGAGCACCCCTCTTAGGTTGTTTGCAGATGATGCTGTCGTTTATCGACTAGTAAAGTAATCAGATGATCAAAACAAATTGCAAAACGATTCGGAAAAGATATCTGTATGGTGCGAAAATTGGCAATTGACCATACATAACAAAAAGTGTGAGGTCATACACGTGAGTGCTACAAGGAATCTGTTAAACTTCGGTTACAGGAAGAACCAGTCAATTCTAAAGGCCGTAAATTCAACTAAATATCTAGAAATTACAATTACGAACAACTTAAATTTGAAGGAACATGTAAAAAACGTTGTGGGGCAGGATAAGAAGAGACTGCGTTTTATTGACAGGATACTTAGAAAATATAATAGATCTACAAAGAAAACTGCACACACTACGCTTGTCCGTCTTCTTTTAGAATACTGCTGGGCGGTGTTGGATCCTTACCAGATGGGACTGAAGGAGTACATCGAAAAAGTTCAAAGATGAGTAGCACATTGTGTATTATCGCGAGAGAGTGTCATTGAAATGATAGAAGATTTGAGATCGACATCATTAAAACAAAGGCGTTTTTCTTTGCTGAGGAATCTTCTCACGAAATTCCAGTCACCAACTTTCTCTTCCAAATGCGAAAATATTTTGCAGACGCATTTACAGTTAAACAGAGGAAACGCGATCTATAAAATTCAATTTACCAGGAAGAGTTACCAATATATTAACCTGAGAGCTCTCCACTATTTCCGGTAATTTTTACTGTGTGTTAATACACACGGTTCTCAAACAAGAAAAATTCTAGTGTACGATATAACAGCACACAGTGAGATGTTATAATAACAAAAAAGACAACCTTTAATCAAAGTACAATGCATAGCCTAACCTCACTTAAAAGTACTTAACATCTACCAACCCCTTGAACCGGTCGTGCCACAATTCTCTGGCCAGACCACCATAACAACAGGTCCTTATCGACCAGTACAGCAGGTCACAGTTCGTGCCTTATTTCCACCAAACCAAAGCAGCTCATCCGTCACCGATGCTGTCGATATTTCTATCCCTCTCAGATCAGCTTCACAACACAGACCTATGCGGTGCTAGAACAAGATCACTTGTGGGGTGAAACCGAAACCAGTCGCCTCGTTTTCAATGAACAAAGTTTCAAAAGATCCAAAAGTCACATACCATCATTCTACAAAGGGTGGCTACCATGGATGCCCTCTTCTTCCTCCAAACTACTGAAGAGACGAAGTTTCGGAAACTACTAAAACCGAAGGAAACTATCGCAGGAGATAGTCCCAGCAGGCAGTTGATGCGTTTGATCCGAGCACTGAAAGACAAACGGCACAATACAGGGATAGACATGAAAGGGAGATTTTGTAGAATGATAGTGCTCCACTCCCTGTCGCAAAACCCGGCAAAACATGTTTGGAAATGTTGAAATGCGAAGTACTACATAACCCGCCTTATACTCCAAACATTGCACCATCTAACTACATCTTTCTTCGATCAGTGGCATACGGCCTGGCTGACCACCACATCGGTCGTATAAAAATGTGCAAAATTGTATAGATTCATGGATCTGCTCAGTGATGCCCAGTTTTTCCCCCGCGGAATTCGTATGCTGCCCGAATGATAGGAAAAAGTAGTAGCCAGCGATGGCCAGTACTTTGACTCGTAAATTCTCTCTAAGCTTATCGCAATAAAGTCTCTATCTAGGAGAAAAACGACGGAAACGAAATTGGATACCCAATAACATGACTGTTCATCTAGAGATGAAGACTTTGAAGGGTTGAAAAACACTCTGGATCAAATAAACAATAACAGTGGTTGGGTACAAAATGTTTTACATGTCAAGCGAAGTTGTAACAGTCTCAGGCCTAATCTAGAGCGCATCATGAATGTAATTAAAGCCTAGTGATTGCAATGTAGACAAAAATACCACTGACTGAGATACTCTTACGTAAAATACAAAATTTTCTAAGAAAGATGTAAAACCTACGACCTTCTTTCATGAAGAACGACGCCTCAGGTGTTGGGCTGTCTGGACTTTAGCACTAATGCTGGTTTGATGTATCCTTACACACTAACCATCTCTTCATTCTTGTATAACTACTTCATTATACGTTAACTTGAACCTGCTTACTATACTCACATTTCAGGGATTGCAGTATTAGACTACTTCGAGGAAGGAGATGTTATTATAATAGTTATACATTATCTGTATGCATATTGTTCCGAGTTATCTTCAGATATTAAATATTACTATAAAATGCCCTTAGTTCCAAAGGTTATCACTCTATGACTTATGTACTGAGAATCTGCATATTCGGTGGAATATCAGACGGTTAATTTGTGGAAAGAACCGCATTTTGAGTTACCATTCAAACTGAAGACGCCTCTGTCAGTATTGGTGTTGGTAATGAATAAATATTGTTTGATGGTTAAGATGTACTATTCTCTTGTAACGTATTCGTATGAAGAGTTAGTGATTCAAATAAGTATATGTTAACTTCATATCTCTATATAATTAATTAAAGGGTGTATGCACATAGTAGGTTCTAAGGTTTTCATCGACCGGAAGCCAAACTCTGATTTATTGTCAAATCAGTAATAATCCCATTTCTTACCATCTTATCAAGAAAAATTTTTTCTCTTGAACGTTAATCCCACTTCTGAGAGACTAATTAACTCCTTTATTGCTTCTCTGATATACAAGTTGAACAGTAGAGAAGGAAGACTACATTCATGCCTTCCAGACTTTTTACTCCGAAAACTTTTCTTCTGATCTTACACGTTCGTTGTTCTCTCTTAGCTTTGTTCCCTCATGGTTCTTGTACACATTTTATGTTACTCGTCTTTTCTTATAACACTTATCGGGTTTCTGTGACGGAATTTCATACAGTTTGCGTCACTTTCTATTCTCGAATGCTTTTTTAGGTCTCCAAATAGAACTATTTTATTTAAGTCTTACTTCGATCATCAGAGACAGCGTCAGAAGTCTCTTTCCTGAAGGGAAACTGTACTTTATACTTTTCAGCAATACGGATGCATGAGCTGTCAAACAAATCGTGAAACAAGTTTCGAACTTACTGCCCATACTGCCTTCAGTGTTATGTGAATGATATTTTTCTGAAAGTCTGAAGGTGATTATCCTCCATGAGAGAGGATTCTACACATCAACTTGGATAATCATTTGTCTTCTTCTCCAAAGTTTTTTTTTTTTTTTTTTGCTGTAATGTTAACATATTCTAATACTCTTCTAATACCCTGTGTAGGGAAGCAGCCTACTCACGCTATAGTAAATTCACATCAGTCTTCCCATTGTGTGCCAGCCAGTCCGCTGTAACTAGCTCTGACGTCATAACTGTTGCGCAATACTTTAAAAATCAAGCAAATAACCTAAAACATTTCTAGCATGTCAGGAGTAATACTAAAACAACATGTGTTGAATATCAGTTCGATAACTTTAGCCATTTTCGAAATTTGGACGTTTTTCTGTAAAAATCATTGGCGCAACAGAAAAGAGCTAGAAAATTAAAAATTTATAATTAGATTCATCTTTCATAATAATTTAATAAAAATAGTACTTTGGGTTTCACAAATTAAAATTTTAGTGGAAATTCGTGATTTTCTGGTTTTTGTCTTAAAACTTAAGGAAGCAAGATAGATTAAGTAGGCTAATAAATAAGGCTAGGATGTTTATATTTACGTAGGTTGGAGATCCGCTATAACTATGCAAATGTGAAAAGTTTCATTTGAATACCTATAAAACTATAGCGATAGCGTATCTCCAAAGGGCCAGTTCAGAGCTCGTCTACTGCGTGCAGTGTAATTAAATTAATTCTCTCGCCCAAAATATTTAACTTAGCCACGTCAAAATTTTATTATCAATACTTACCTGCGCGCTGAATGCACATTTAAATTAAGAGATTCATCGGCCATCAGCAAGAGAAGCTATGATTTATTCGGTAACTTAATGTGGTGCATTACTAGCGCAGCGGCTAGTCGGGAGAGCCGATTTGATGAGGCGTTCCCTTAGCCGTCCGCACCGCGGCTTTATATATAAGAACGCTGCGTGAGGAAGGCTGAATAGCACGTCATCTGTGTCGGGAGTCGAGTCACGTCGGTATCATTGCTACAAACAGCCTTGCATGCCGTATTAAGTTACTCGAGATACGCGTAACCATGAAATCATTTGCGAGTGAGGTGTTAATTCTGGGTTGACTTTAATTATCGATCTTCAGTTTGCGTATTGTCGTATTTTCACGTGCCGTCGCGGGACAAACATTCTACCTTTATTTAGCGTGGCGTTTGATGAAACTAATCATCAAATTATGGCGAGCATTCATTTAAATATTCAATTTGGACAATTATAGTTGCATCAGCGCATTAGACTCTGAACTGCTCTGTTAGTTAGGTTGTGTGGATTCATTTGTTTTTCATCTGTGACTTTCAGAATATACTCAACTATTTTAGAAAATCGTTTTTGATTATAAATCCTGGACAATCTCCTAATTCCTCAGAGCTATAAGCTGTAATTATAAGTGTATTCTCAGATGAAGTGGGCACTAGGAATTCTAATTACAGGCTTCACGTTTTGCTAATCACTTTCTGGTAGCCAATATTGTAGTTAGAGAGCCAGTGTTGAGAACGGCAAACAACAGCAAAAATAATAGGAACATTTTTAACAACAAAAATTCCACCCGCCGCCCCACATATGGTGCATCGGCCTGGAAACAAACTGAGTAAAGTGAAAGTGATTTTTAAATATTGGGAATCGCGAGTGAAATGCGACACGCAACTGAGTAATACAACAGTGAAAGTGTTACGTGTGTATGTGGACGACGCAATTGTATTAACGACGTATCTGGATTGACGGAGCTGGCACTGAGTCTAGCGGCGCTGCCGGCATCGCGAGAAGCCAGTTTCGCCTCACCGCAGTCGTGCGCGGGAACAGCCGGAGCCGCGCCTGCAGTTGAGGGCCACGCAAACACACAGCAGCCGTCGGAGTGCCGTCTGCAATTCAGCGAGCTGCGTCGCATCAGTAATCCTGGTACACCACGCCGGCAACGCCATACGTCGTGCAGAAGGAACTAAGTTAAGTGAAAAGCTGTTAAAAATTTTACTAACCTGCACTAAAAGACTGTCGGCGATGGAACCGCCAAAAGACACTGAGGTTTAACTTAAATTAGAACCTATGTCTGTTGAGGGAACTGTAAATCCAGACAGCGGTTCAAGTGTAAATATGCATGAAAGTAGTAATGTTAAAGTGAAATATGAAGTATTGTCTCCTGACAGTAGTGTGGGAAGGGGCAATGATTCAATAATAGAGACCCCTGTAGTAAAGCAGAAAGCAGAAATTGTTAATTTATTGGATGATAGTTTCTCTGTTGAATTAAAAATGAATCAGTCAACAGAGATGGTAGAGTTTAAGAAGGTGAAGTTAGATATGACTAATCAATCAGAAGTTTCATTTAGTTTTGATGATTCTGGTGTTGGAGCTAGTTTTTCGTCACCTGAGTGTGATAAAAAGCCAGCTAGTGAGCAACCCAAAGATGCTGGGGCTGTTGATTTAAATGTTATATTACAAGCAATAGCTGCCAGTAATGCAAAAATGACAGCTGAATTAAAGTCTGAAATAAGTGAACAGGTCAAAAGCAGTAATGCTGAATTAGTCTGAAATAAGTGAACAGGTCAAAAGCAGTAATGCTGAATTAAAGTCTGAAATTGTGGCCAGCCAAACAAATTTTAATAAACGGTTTGAGGCAATGGACAATAAAATAGAATCCAATAATGCTGAATTAAAGTATGAGATTGTGGCCAGCCAAACTAATTTTAATAAACGATTGGAGGTAATGGACGATACCTTCAAGGTTGAAAGAGGATCTAGACAGTTTGAATTATAAAATTGATTACAATCATGAGGATATTAAGAAAAAGGTTGCTCAACAGTTTTCTGAAATGTATAAAACAGTGGAAGTGAGGTGAGTGCGATATCTCAGTCCTTCTTTGATGCATTACCTGGTAAAGACAAGCTTACAGTAATGAGGGTATCAGGACTAAGAATAATTGGTGCTACTGGCAAGGTGTCAAAAACGATAAAGCAAGAAGCTTTGCTGCCCTTTAACATTAATGGTAATTTAATTGATCATCCATGCTTAATTGTAAACAATCTCAGTATTGAGGTTTTAATTGGCATAGATTTCTTGTCGAAATATCAGAGTGTTGTTGACTTTGAAAGACGCCAGTTAAAAATGGTCTTGCCGATAACCGGAGTAATTACAGTACCTTTTAGTGATAAACATGTAGTAGCTAATGATGACACTTGGGAGCTGCCTGTACGAGTTCTGAAAAATAGGAGGTATTGGGACGAGGGTATGAATCTTAGTACAAGTAAGCTAAACACAGAAGAAGAAGAAGCAATTATTTTAGACAAAATAGAAACTAAATTGCAGGAAATCGATAAAATTTCAGCTAATCAGAAGGAAGAAGTGAGACAGATTCTAAAAAGGCATGATAAGGTATTTTCAGATCGACGTGGCGTGGTCAAAGGTTATGAATGAATGCTGTAGGGAAGAGGTTGTTCTGTAACCTCTACACAGTGTGGCAGCTGTGCAGTCCCAGCTGTGTGAGATCTTCTTTCCTTTTCAGGTCTCACTCATTCTTCATCTTTCCTATCCACATAAAATTTCGACCCCTTCTTTCCAATACTAAAATCTTCCGGTATGACTATTAAGCCAGCATTAAGCTAATGAATGCTGTAGGGAGGAGGTTGTTCTGTAACCTCTACACAGTGTGGCAGCTGTGCAGTCCCAGATGTGTGAGATCTTTCCTTTTCAGGTCTCACTCATTCTTCATCTTTTCTATCCACCTAAAATTTCGACCTTTTCTTTCCAATACTAAAATTTTCCGTCATGGCTATCAAGCCATGAGTTCTGTAACCATTCTATCCACCGATTAGTGAAGAAAAATACCTAATGTGACAAACCTAACAGTGACGTAAACAATAGAGAAGTATGATGTAATTAAGATATAAAATGTATTTGAGTAACGAGTATGTATAGAACCCAGGTAATATAGTAACTACAAAGTGTTGTTTTATTGGAAATGGTCCACCAACAGTAATTTAAAAAGATATAAAACTTCGTTTACAAGCAGGATCTGAAGTGGTAGTGAAACGTAGTGTATGCATTAGAGCTAACTAAGAAATAGTAAGAGAGGTTGCTTTATGAAAAATATGCAGATAAGTCGTAAGAATAATCTCACCTCGTGTAGCAAGGAATGGCAGTGTAATGGAATTGAGCAGTGTTTGTGGTTGAGACGTGAAGGACACGTCCCTGAAGTATTTATAAGGTTGGAGCTGGCCATTATTTTGGTGTAGTGTGTGACAGGACACACCTACACGTATTGAGGTTATGAGTTGGAGGCGTGAATGCGACCATAGGTACCCTTATGTTAGATGAGACAGAGCAGCTCATGGTGTCCTATAGGTTTAAGGAATTTAGCATTACGCTCGTCCATAATTGCTTAATGCACTTTAGTGGTAGGTCGAGAGAGACTACATGTGGTTTCAGCGTCCAATCGAGTGGAAATGGATTGCCACGTGAGTAAACTGATCAGCTGCAATACACTAAAAATATGGAATAAATATGCTATCCTGTGCCTTAAATTTAAATGGAGTGAGTATTACTTAAGTTCATACACTAGCAAAGTAAGTAAGTACATAATGGCAGACGTGAAACATTATTTTTAGCACAGCATAAATACACTTCAAAGTAAGTAAGTAACTAATTGCAGATGTGGAACTGACACAGCAGCAGAGCACCAATAAATGAAGTTAGTAATCAACTAAATGTAGTGTGTTTTGAACACTCAGAACTGTACTATTACCAAACGTTACTCATATGTACAAAGAAGCTGAGAAAACTACTAATCAAATATACTCATACTATCTCTAAGAATAAGGTAATCAAAGATGAGTCAGCTAAATGAATAAAATATAGATTTATCAGGAATGTACCGAGCATTGGTTCAGTGTTCCGGCCCAGAAATAATAAATTCAGATTAAATAGGACTTATGATTGTATGGCTTGAGCATAAATTTTCTGTAGTACGTGACTAACGGCGTTTTGAGCCATTTGTTTACCGATTTTACGACAATTAAGTAACCACGAGAGTAAAAGCGATAAAGTTCTGTTAACTTTGTTCCAGAAGAATATTGAAGGATAAAATGTATATATCCCCATTTCATTGCGACCCACCCTTAGATATTAAGTGAACAGAGTATGAGGCACTCTTTTTGTTTGTTCTACAGGACAAACCAGATAATGGCAGCCTGGTAGCTGCGTGAAAGCGTGGAGTGACTTGGACACAACTGACAGTGACCCCTCCCCTTTCCCCATGTAATTTAGAGTGAACAAGGACACACACCATAGCAACTTCCCCTCCTCTACCCTTGTGAATGGAAGTGTAGAACGCCAGTCAAAGCGGCTACAACCACGTGTGTAAAAATAAACTGTGAAATTTTCTTTCAGGTTTAGAAAAGACTGCTAAGAGATAATCATCTGTTTATGTATCATGTTATTTTCTTTGAATTTGTGTATATAAAAATGTATTTAATGGAGTTAATATTTTCATAATTTTACATATTTTTATGTGTTTGTCTAAGGCAATATGTATGCCAAAGTATTTCATTGACTTTGCTTAAATTTTGAGTAATAATATTGCTTAAGAGGCAGTGAACATGCCCTCAATGTAAATAATTAGTATAGCTAATCAGTTTTCTTTTAGTGTTTCTACATGTTCACATTCCAATTTTAAATTTTCATAGGAAGTTAAGGTGTACTCTTGCTCCCCTTTTTGTAATTAAAATTTTTTTTCATTCATTAACATTCGAAAACAAAAAAAATTTTAAGTAGAGGGTGATGTAGAGAAGCAGCCTACTCACGCTGTAGTAAATTCACATCAGTCTTTCCATTGTGTGCCAGCCAGTCTGCTGTAACTAGCTCTGACGTCATAAATGTTGCGCAATACTTTAAAAATCAAGCAAATAACCTAAAACATTTCTAGCATGTCAGGAGTAATACTAAAACAACATGTGTTGAATATCAGTTCGATAACTGTAGCCGTTTTCGAAATTTGGACGTTTTTCTGTAAAAATCATTGGCGCAACAGAAAAGAGCTAGAAAATTAAAAATTTATAATTAGATTCATCTTTCATAATAATTTAATAAAAACAGTACTTTGGGTTTCACAAATTAAAATTTTAGTGGAAATTCATGATTTTCTGGTTTTTGTCTTAAAACTTAAGGAAGCAAGATAGATTAAGTAGGCTAATAAATAAGGCTAGGATGTTTATATTTACGTAGGTTGGAGATCCGCTATAACTATGCAAATGTGAAAAGTTTCATTTGAATACCTATAAAACTATAGCGATAGCGTATCTCCAAAGGGCCAGTTCAGAGCTCGTCTACTGTGTGCAGTGTAATTAAATTAATTCTCTTGCCCAAAATATTTAACTTAGCCACGTCAAAATTTTATTATCAATACTTACCTGCGTGCTGAATGCACATTTAAATTAAGAGCTTCATCGGCCATCAGCAAGAGAAGCTATGATTTATTCGGTAACTTAATGTGGTGCATTACTAGCGCAGCGGCTAGTCGGGAGAGCCGATTTGATGAGGCGTTCCCTTAGCCGTCCGCACCGCGGCTTTATATATAAGAACGCTGCGTGAGGAAGGCAAGGCCCCAGTTCTCTCCAGACGCTGAATAGCACGTCATCTGTGTCGGGAGTCGAGTCGCGTCGGTATCATTGCTACAAACAGCCTCGGATGCCTTATTAAGTTACTCGAGATACGCGTAACCATGAAATCATTTGCGAGTGAAGTGTTATTTCTGGGTTGACTTTAATTATCGATCTTCAGTTTGCGTATTGTCGTATTTTCACGTGCCGTCGCGGGACAAACATTCTACATCTATTTAGCGTGGCTTTTGATGAAACTAATCATCAAATTATGGCGAGCATTCATTTAAATATTCAATTTGGACAATTATAGTTGCATCAGCGCATTAGACTCTGAACTGCTCTGTTAGTTAGGTTGTGTGGATTCTTTTGTTTTTCATCTGTGACTTTCAGAATATACTCAACTATTTTAGAAAATCGTTTTTGATTATAAATCCCGGACAATCTTCTTATTCCTCAGAGCTATAAGCTGTAACTATAAGTGTATTCTCAGATGAAGTGGGCACCAGGAATTCTAATTACAGGCTTCACGTTTTGCTAATCACTTTCTGGTAGCCAATATTGTAGTTAGAGAGCCAGTGTTGAGAACGGCAAACAACAGCAAAAATAATAGGAACATTTTTAACAACAAAAATTCCTCCCACCGCTCCACACCTGCCATACTCTAATACTGCATCTCCTGTGTCTTCCATATCGACCCTCATTTCCTCTTTTGTTACTGTCAGACTGTTTCCGCTTTCCAACTTTAAAAAAGAAAAAGAACTTTTCAGAAAAAGGTCAAATAATTTTGAAGTAATTCGTCTAATAGTAAGAAGTAAAACAGATAGAAGTACATTTGATGTAATTTGAGACGATACTAGAATTAATGTAGAGCAAATTAGGCACCTCAAATGTTTCTCTAATCTATTGTATTTCTTACTTTTAGATAAATGAATCCACAAATTATTCAATATGAAATATAATTCAAATATCGATTGGGATTCTTTTATAATCAAGAGAATATAGAGCAAGAGAAAGCAGAGAAATATCATGTTATGCTTGATTTTATGTTTATTAATAACAATACCAACACTCAACACTCAATAACCATTCAATAATATTACAGCAGTTAAAAAGTCAGAATGATGATGGATTTCCAAAAGCCACGTAACTGTATGAAGGTGCTTTATTCGCAACTGCCGGTTTCACGTCATTATAGACTCATGTTCAGGATTATCTGTCAGAAATACCAATCACTGTGCGGAATTTTTAAAATGGCAGAGATACAGAACGATACTGTTGACAGTCAACAAGAAACAATGACGACTTCTCACAATAGCTACATTCCCAAAATATAGACGGATAATTAAGAAGTCGCAGCTTTCGGGTAGTTATCCGCTTTAAAAGTCAAACAACAATAGTGGGTTTACATACTATAATTGAGTATACCCAAGAGATGAAACTTCCTGGCAGATTAAAACAGTGTGCCGGACCCAGACTCGAGCTCGGGACCATTGCCTTTCGCGGCCAAGTGCTCTACCATCTGAACTACCCTAAGCACGACTCACGACCCGCCCGCACAGCAAGTACCTCGTCTCCTACCTTCCAAACTTACACTCCTCTGCAGAGTGAAAATTTCATTCTGGAAATACCCAAAATACGCCTGTAAAAATGTACAAAACATGACTGCTGAATAATCCAGGCCTATAAAAAAGAGGGAGGAAAACTAATAATGGATGTAACATAACTGTAAAAAGACATAAAATGCCTAAAGGTAACTAGGAAATGTACTATAAGTACACGGGACATATCATACCAAAAATAATAGTCTAGTGCGAAACCAAAACGTAGAGAATGAAAGGAACCTGAAAAAATGCTTTTCAACATAAAAGAAAGAATTTCACAATTTCTACACCAATGTAAATTTTTATGCTGAAAATAGTCGGCGTTGAAGAGGTGAAGAATTACAAGGTTAGCAGCAGCTATTCGTGAAGTACCTTTTCCAGTTTCCCCTCAAATCGGTGTTTTCCTAAATTACTGAGATTACTTTCTAGCAACAGTACCTTATTTTGAAAAATTAAATCTCGTGCTGGTCACTTTGATACCCTATTTGTCTGTTTTGAAATCTTCGTTTGCCTATGAAAATTCGGACATTTGAGTAATCCACGCGATGGAGAAATGAATGGGAGCGGACACAGGTGTGTCCTGGAGAGAGCTCACACAATCGCACAGCGCGTGCCGGATGTGCCTTTGATACGCGGCGCATCGCAGATTGCCGATGCATAAATTATCGCCCTCGCAGTTTGGCCTTAATGTGGCAACCTCACGTGACGCGGTAGTTCCGGCGAGCACGTAATTACAGGTGCTAAAGGGGGGAGGAAGGAATGCATGTATCAGGCTTCACATACATGTAGAACATTGCTTCTGTCAGTTACCGGTAAACTATTTGTTGATTTTCTGGCTTCTGAGTCGTCTAACTGCTAATAATATTGTATTTCTTGGACACGCACACCATCTATTCTCTAGGGTCTTCTGGGAGAACCGCTGTTAGGAGAATATGAAGTTGCTAATAGAATTTTCTCTGGTTATCAGCCGAATGGTGATGTCGTCTTGAAACAACGTTTGAACGAGAGTTCTACTAGTCACTTAAAGAAATGTCTCTTTCCTGCAGCGTGTGATCTTTTACTGCGACTAGACTCAACTTTCTATATAGAGAGATTGTTGAGTGGGCCAGCCGTTTGACTCTGTAAGTGAAGAGAAGATCTGTTTCCGATCGTTACTTAAATGCAAACCACCGCAGTGGATGAAAAAGTCAGTCATGTATCGGTAACTTATCAAAGTGAAGGAAGGCTCAAATAGATCTGAGCACTATGGGACGTAACATATGAGGTCATCAGTCCCCCAGAACTTAGAACTACTTAAACCCGCTCGGCCACGTGATGCAAGGATTGGCTACTTACTTTCGATGTTCACAAACGTAAATTTTTTCACTTTAGGAAGCGGAAAAGAACCTAGTGCCCTAAGATTCAACATCAAAGAGTAATAATTCAAATCGGTCAACTAATACTCTCTAAGACAAAAAAAAAAAAAAAAAAAAAAAACTACCCTCCTCCGAGGAATTATCCACATGCGACGGAAATCGGTTGATGGGATGTAAGTGCACAGACAAACAAATGATTACCATTTCAGAAAATTTGATGATCTATTCAAGAGAAAGAGCGTCACCATTTGGACAAGTTAGTGATGTGTTGGTGCACCTCTGGCTCTTACGCAAGGAGTTATTAGGCTTAGCAGTGATTGACAGCATTGGATGTTCTTCTTAGGGATATTGCACCAAATTCTGTCCAGTGGGTGTGTTACATGGTCAAAATCCCGAGCTGATTGGAAGGTGCTGCCCGTAGTCCTACAAACGTCCTCAATTGCGGACGCCAAGGTGGTATTTGGCAAGCATGAAGACAAGTATTTGAAATTCTCGCCTACCGCAGACGCCTATTATCTTGCTGAAATGTAAACCCAGGATGGTTTGCCATTAAGGGCAACAGGACGGGGGTAAAATATGGTCGACGTACCACTGTGCAGTAGGGGTCCGAAGGGTACATCGGATGTGAGTCAAAGGGGTCCTGCAACGAGAAGAAATGACATCCCAAACCATGACTCCTGTTTGTCGGATCGTATCGCGGGAGACAGTCAGGCCGGTATCCGACCGCTGTGCTGGGCGTCATTAAACACGTCGCGCTGGTCATCGTGGCTCAGTTTGAAGCAGAACTCTTCAATGAAAACAATTTAACTCCCGTCAATGAGATTCCAGGCCGAAGAAGTGTCTGGAGTCGTCCTGGACAGCGGTGGGACACAATCCGACCGTCACCCGCCATATGGCCAGACAACCTGGACTGATGGTCTAGGGTGCCATTTATTTTATTTATATTTTAATTTTTGTTTATTTTTGTCTTACAGTGGACATACACTTGGGAGTAGACGTTAGTTGGAATATGAAATCCAGTGAACAAGTAGGTTTGCCCGTGCATAATGCAGGTGATGCACTTCGGTGCATTGCTATGATACTGGGAAAATGCACTGACCTTAAAATACAGATTGGTTACATCAAATTCGTGCGACCCATGTTGCTAGAATACTGCTTAACTGTTCAAACCTGTACCAAATAGCGTTACCAAGGGATGCTGAAGGTGCAGAAAGCAAGCAGGAATTATCATTGCTTCGTTTGGCCCACGGGAGAGCGTTATAAAAATGTGAAAATCGCCAACTCACAGACACTTGGAGACACTAGCCGAGAATCACCTATAACGCTAGGACTGTGTCGCTAGCCTCTAAAAAGCTGGAGTTATCACTGCGTGCATAAAGCCATCCAAGCAATCATTCTTCCCACGCACCTTACCCGAAAGGGATCGGGAACAGTATCATACAGTATGAAGCATCCTCTTTCAAGCACTTCATAGTGATTTGCGGTGTGTAGATGTATATGTTAATAAAGATATAGGTCTTTATTTACTCATGTTTCCTTCGGCTCTTTGATGGCGGCACTAGAACCCATTGACACAGCAGTTGCAGGACTGCACTGCCACTGCCGACTTCCTTCTCTTCTTTGTCCAACGCGAGCATCCCTTAAAGTGTTCCGCACAGCATAGCAGGAAGTAGAACTGCATCTGGTCTGCGTACTGTTGGCTACACCCATACCCGTTAGTGCTAACTGCAAGACTTAGCTGATCGTTAACGAAGCCCAGTTGCTTAACAGCCGCGTTCCTCCAGTGACGTGCTGAACATGGCGGGCGTGCAATGACCACGTAAAACAGATAGTGGGAAAAGCAGATTGAGATTCATCAGATAAATCTTAAGGAAATGTAACTCATCTACGAAAGAAGTGGCATATAAGGCGTTTGTTCGCCCGATTCTTGAGTACTGTTAATCCATCTGGGACCCAGCAGGAAGGACTTGTAGAGGAGATAAGATCCAACGATGAGCGGCGCGTTTCGTCACGGGATCGTTTAGCTGGCGAGAGAGTGTTACGGAAACGCTAAACAAACTCTAGTATCAAACGTTAGATGAGAGACGTTGTGCACCAAAAAGAGATTTACTATTGAAATTTCTGGACAGCAGTTTTCAGGAGGAGTCGGACAACATATTACTTCCCGCCACATACATCTCGCGCATTGACCACGAGGAGAACATTCGAGAAACTAGAGCCAATACAGACGCTTACCGACAATCATTCTCCCCATGTACTAATTTCGAGTGGAACAGGATTGGAGGGATCAGATAGTTGTACCGTCCGCCACGCACCATTAGGTGGCTTCTGAGTATGATCTAAATGTAGAAAAAAAAATGAAGGTTTCTTAGGCGGCAGCCTAACCTGCCACCCCCTGCCATTCGGTTTCATACTGTTATAAAAGACACACTCTTTTATGAGACTTTGTTTCCCTTTGAAGATACAGTTCTGTTTTCGGTCAATAAGTGAGCTGCTATGGGGTTCAGGTGTAACGGTTTCTCAGTAATTTCGTTTGATATCTTTATCTTGGAGTTACGATTCCAACAGTGTATGAGCATCACAAGGGTAGCTTTCTGTGCCAGTGTTTCGGTTCACTCTGCTCTTTTGTGCTGGACGAATTGGAAACATTGTTTGTCCAGCAAGTGAGCGGCCGGGCGATGCTATCCACTTATCCGACTGGGAGATGTCCAGGCAGCTTCAGACGCAGCGTGGGCGCGCGCCGAGGGCCTTGCAGGCACCTGAGGGACATTGTGCTGCTTGTGCTCTGCCGCACTGGCTGTCCATCCCTTCTCTCAGACGCAAGAGAGGACAAATACTGGGAGATGGAACTAGGACATTAACTTTAGCTTCAGTTGTGGAGGCTTCATGAGTGGACGCCAAGTAACGCTATTTTTGGGTGTAGCCTGGGATGGAGGAATGCAAGCAGCAGAGCTTCCAGGGTCCGACTGAATATTCGCCGAAGTCGGGCAATCAGATAAGCAACTCCGAATAACATGCTTGGTATTTGTCTAAATTCCATAGATTATAAATATGTTTGGAGTGAGCATCTGGATGAGCAGAAGCAGAATTCCGTCCGTAACATCACTTGCAGCTTAATTCGTGATCATGGGTAGTCGCTTAGCGTATTTTGAGTGTTACTGATACCTTCAGAAGTACCGTGAAACTTCTTACACGTGCTTTACAGAAATTTTAAAAATTTGATACCAGAAACTGAAGTTGAAGATCTGAAGAGCAAAGCGTTGTGCTCCCTCAGCACAGTATCTTAGTTCAGATTCCACTTTATTTCCTTTTTTCCGGTAACGGGATAACAAGGAACAGATAACATTTTTTACGTTTTCCATTGCACTTACTCAAATTATCGAAACCCTGTTATAATTAATTACAAGACATTGTAGGCGGTGCCGAAGCGTCACGAAAAAAAGAATCGCATTTAGAACTATGAAATCGTTACCGTAAATACTGTAAGCGATTTGCCCTATCTGCTTGTCCTTCTTTTCAAATTTTCTTTATTTACCTTTCTGATTTTTATAGACAAGTAACATGCCCGTAACATTTTTTCGCCTTCTTATCAGAAAAGTAAAACCATACACCACGCACAAAGAAAGCATGATCAACGGTCGAATTTTGGAGTCATAAAAGAAGTGACTGCCAACTATATTTATTTTAGGCTTTGTCTGATGTGATAGAAGAAGAAACAGGAGTCGATTTAGAAGAGATAGGGGATCCAGTATTAGAATCGGAATTTAAAAGAGCTTTGGAGGACTTACGGTCAAATAAGGCAGAAGGGATAGATAACATTCCATCAGAACTTCTAAAATCATTGGGGGAAGTGGCAACAAAACGACTATTCACGTTGGTGTGTAGAATATATGAGTCTGGCGATATACCATCTGACTTTCGGAAAAGCATCATCCACACAATTCCGAAGACGGCAAGAGCTGACAAGTGCGAGAATTATCGCACAATCAGCTTAACAGCTCATGCATCGAAGCTGCTTACAAGAATAATATACAGAAGAATGGAAAAGAAAATTGAGAATGCGGTAGGTGACGATCAGTTTGGCTTTAGGAAAAGCAAAGGGACGAGAGAGGCAATTCTGACGTTACGGCTAATAGTGGAAGCAAGGCTAAAGAAAAATCAAGACACTTTCATAGGATTTGTCGACCTGGAAAAAGCGTTCGACAATATAAAATGGTGCAAGCTGTTCGAGATTCTGAAAAAAGTAGGGGTAAGCTATAGGGAGAGACGGGTCGTATGCAATATGTACAACAACCAAGAGGGAATAATAAGAGTGGACGATCAAGAACGAAGTGCTCGTATTAAGAAGGGTGTAAGGATATCAATGATACGATTCGCTGATGACATTGCTATCCTGAGTGAAAGTGAAGAAGAATGAAATGATCTGCTGAACGGAATGAACAGTCTAATACGTGCACAGTATGGTTTGAGAGTAAATCGGAGAAAGACGAAGGTAATGAGAAGTAGTAGAAATGAGAACAGCAAGAAACTTAACATCAGGATTGATGGTCACGAAGTCAATGAAGTTGAGGAATTCTGCTACCTAGACAGTAAAATAACCAATGACGGACGGAGCAAGGAGGACATCAAAAGCAGACTCGCTATGGCAAAAAAGGCATTTCTGGCCAAGAGAAGTCTACTAATATCAAATACCGGCCTTAATTTGAGGAAGAAATTTCTGAGGATGTACGTCTGGAGTACAGCATTGTATGGTAGTGAAACATGGACTGTGGGAAAACCGGAACAGAAGAGAATCGAAGCATTTGAGGTGTGGTGCTATAGACGAATGTTGAAAATTAGGTGGACTGATAAGGTAAGGAATGAGGAGGTTCTACGCAGAATCGGAGAGGAAAGGAATATGTGGAAAACACTGATAAGGAGAAGGGACAGGATGATAGGACATCTGCTAAGACATGAGGGAATGACTTCCATGGTACTAAGGGAGCTGTAGAGGGCAAAAACTGTAGAGGAAGACAGAGATTGGAATACGTCAAGCAAACAATTGAGGACGTAGGTTGCAAGTGCTACTCTGAGATGAAGAGGTTAGCACAGGAAAGGAATTCGTGGCGGGACGCATTAAACCAGTCAGTAGACTGATGAAAAAAAAATTGCACTGATTCATATTACTGAGTCTGATCCAGTTAATTACGTTGCAGTGACACTGTATATGAAACAGCCTCATGCAGAAATACTTACATCACACACTGATTTGAAAACCTGTGTACATCGGAGGAAATTAATCAGATTATAGTGTATAAATTTTATCTGCATAGGAACATGGCACCAATATGTATACTCGTAGATTACTCACACTTACAAAATTATCTAGCACTTGCAGACACGTGAACATAAAATCGCAGAAATTAGGCTTACAAAACTATAACACCATGTCTCGAAATTTTTCTACAAAAAGCGATTCAAAGTGTTTCATCCCGATATGACATTCACAATTACACATTTTTCGTACATACCTGTGGAAAGTAACTGGTCTCCTTCCATCTACTTCTCTACATGCCCATAGCAAGGACAATATTGCCCATAGATATTGAAAGGTGGCTACACTGAGCCACTGCGCCAGAGATTGCGCCAAAGAGTACTATTAAGCCGCCTCCACAGTGCCTGTTAAGAACTCGTAGAAGTCGGTGCGTGGGCAGAGCTCGTAGAAGACAGTTCGTGTTGAGATGTGCGAGTGGGTAAGGCTTGTCGAGAGGTTGTAGTAAGGAGTGCTTGTTCCATATTTTATGCAGTTATTTGATGGAAGAGATAGCAGATGATATTCTAATGAAGATATTGTAACGATCAGAGTGCTTTTCGTCAATATATATGAAGGTAAAATATTGCGTGGTTTTTTTTTTCATTATTTCCATGTTTTAAATAATGCGTCATGACAGGTTCAGTCAACAAAGCGTCTGGCTTGTGTTCTTGTATTAGAGTGTAATTCTGGTTTTCCTGAGTAATTATGGTATTTTTTTTTCTTTAGTTACTTCTGTATAAATGGTATTTAAAATTTCTTGTCTTGTTGAAGAAGAACCGTGCCAGATGTGTACGTTGTGTCACACTCCCACACACAGAACAGTTACATTTGTGCTTGGGTTTTGTAGGTTTTATAGTTGCTGGGGACTTAATTAATTAACTGTGTTTATGAAAATTTTCATTTCATTCTTTGTTGTTGTTCTTTGCAGTCAGATAGCGTAATAATACTAGTTAGGGCCAACCGTTTACGAGACACAGCGTAATCGGACATAACAGCTACGAAAAATAAAAACAATGTTTTCAATCGTATTTAATTAAGCCCCCATGCAATATTACTAAAGCGAAAACGTGGAGAAACATATATAAGGCATGGCGAATACATGTAAATTTCAAGCTTCGCTGTTACTGCAAATAGTAGAGCAGCGTCGTCGCAGAATAACATCACTATACCGGTTTGATGATCGTAACATGCGCAGTGGACTATGCTCACTCTACAGATGCACATGTAGCAGAACAAGTCTGACACTGGCTTGTTGCTAGAAGGGTGGTGTTTGGAAGCGCTTTCTGCCTCCTGGACACGACGGTGGGATCTTAAATTGTATTGGAAATTTTCTTGACTGGCAGTTTCATGTCGTATGTGCCCAGCAATTGGTTGATAAACGAGGAGGCACTGCACCGAGACTGAGTAGAGAGTTGCAGTTTTTGCGGTGAGAGGGCATTCGGTCAGGAGTTTTGGTAGAGATCGCACTGAGTGCTCGAATCTCGGTGCAGCCTGGTGTGAAGACATTCGCTGGTCGTCGAAGGAAGACTGCGGACACAAACCTACAGTCACCACCAACGCCGGCTGGTGCAATCTGCAAGTCATCCACGGTAAGAACTACGCAGTGAAGAGCGATGAGTGTGCGTCGGAAGGAACAGAGATGGATTTCAGATTAGATAATCTCGGGCAACGTTAAGTTGGGAAACGGAGACCAGTAAAAAAAAAAAAGTCAAATTTTCTTCTTTATCTGTCTTACTGCCGGCCTCTGTGGCCGAGCGGTTCGAGGCGCTTCAATCCGGAACAGCGCTGCTGCTACGGTCACAGGTTCGAATCCTGCCTCGGTCATGAATGTGTGTGATCTCCATAGGTTAGCTACGTTTAAGTGGTTCTAGGGGACTGATGACCTCAGATGTTGAGCCCCATAGTGTTTAGAGCCATTTGAACCATTTTTCTGTCTTGCTCTATCAGAGCAGCACGGTAACTCATTTGATGAAACTGACTTGCGAGATCTTGGGCAACGATGTTTGAAGCCCACAAACTGTTTCACATCCTTAGCTGAGCCCCCGGCCTTTGCTCCGACTGTTACGAATCGATGTCCGTTTTCAACTGTTCATCTCGATTGTTAAGTTTACGTGAGTCATTGGATTAAGCCTTTGACATCGATTCTTCATTCAAACTCATGTGATGCTTTTAGAGTCCCTGAAATTTTTATACCGTTTGACAGAAGAACAGATAATAAGTGAATGTTAGAAATGGAGCTGTGCAGTTTGTTGAATTTCTCGCAAAGTGTACGCCAGTATATGTCCCACGTCCTGTGTACTTTACGATTCTGTGGCCAATGAGAAAAATTTAATATGTTAGCGTTCTGTTGCGCAGATTTCTCTTTAGGGTAGACAATAAGGCTAATAATCAACGGAAAATTCGATGAACTTCCCACGATTTGGCAGTCATTTGTGAATAAATAACCTCAATCATCAAAATATCCACGGGTATGCTGCCGGTCTATAGTGTCCAACGGGCACAATATTTCGGCGATCATACATGTCGCCATCATCAGGTGAACTGACGGACTGAGCTCCTGTGAACGTGCCGGCACTGAGATCCGTACGCTATGGCTGCTCAGAGGGAACTGGGTTTGGTCGCGGCGGCGGCCGATTTAAATACCCTCCTCCCGCGGCGCGCTCCCTCCGCCGTCCGCGCCCCGCGCCACGGTCGCGCGGTGGAACAGATTGCGATGGCGTCTGAGATGACGTCGGTGTGATGGCTCCGTCCGCCGTGGTCGTCACAACTATACATTTGCTCGATTTACTCTTGATTAACCCAATCGCTGGTTCCCAAGCCTTGCTAAGGTTATAGCCACAGTCACGGTTTATGAGGTCGTCATTGGTGCGAATTTCGATGGCCTCTCTAACAACGCTGTCCCAGTATCTCGATGTCTGTACCAGAATCCTCGTGCGGTCATACTCCATGGCGTGATTTTCCGACAAACAATGTTCAGCAACCGCCGACTTGCTCGGATACATCAGTCGAGTGTGCCTCTGGTGTTCACGGCATCGATCCTCGACGGTACGCATCGTCTGACCAATATACGACTTGCCACATTGACACGGAATCTGGTACACGCCGGCCTTCCTCAATCCGAGGTCATCTCTGGCGCTCCCCACCAGTCCACGAGTTTTATTTGGAGGACAAAACACAGTTACGACCCGGTGTTTCTTCAGAATGCGGGCGATTTTCCCCGAGAGTGCGCCTGTGTATGGAATAAATGCAGTGCCTACCTCCTCCCTCGTGATTTCATCCATCTCAACAGGTTGTGCTGCAGTGGTTGGGCGGAGAGCACGTTGAATCTGCCACTCTGAGTACCCATTTTTTCGAAATACAGTTCTCAGATGTTCCAATTCCTGGGGTAGACTCTCTGCGTCAGAGATAGTGCGCGCCCTATGTACTAGAGTTTTAAGTACCCCATTCCTCTGTGAAGGGTGGTGGCAGCTGTCTGCGTGCAAATACAGATCAGTGTGCGTAGTCTTCCGATACACCCCATGACCTAGGGTGCCGTCAGCCCTTCTCTTGACCAAGACGTCAAGGAGAGGTAATTTACCCTCCGATTCAGTCTCCATAGTGAATTTGATGTTGGGGTGTATGGAGTTTAGATGTTTAAGGAAGTCAAGGAGTTTATCCATACCCTGTGGCCAGATGACGAACGTGTCGTCCACGCAACGGAAAAAGCAAGTAGGTTTCCATACGAATGACGACAGGGCTTCCTCCTCGAAGTTCTCCATGTACAAATTCGCTACCACCGGTGAGAGTGGGCTACGAACAAACGGAGGGAGTCGCCATGGGTGAGGCAAACTGAGGAGCTACTTGACTGAGAAGTAGCGGCTCCGGTCTCGGAAATGGGAGAGCGGTGTGCAGACCACATGCCCCTCCATATCCGCCTGAGGGCCGAGGATGATACGGCGGCCGGTCGGTACCGTTGGGCCTTCATGGCCTGTTCGAGAGAAGTCTGTGTAGTGTGTAGGATAACTTAATGCACCAACGAACATTGTCCTTCCACATTTACGTCTTTTCTGGAGTGTATACGCCTCTGAATTCATTCTGAATGACAATGCAGGACCGCATCGAATAGCAGAGTTGGAGGTGCTCTAGGAAATGGAGGAAACTCAGCGAATAGCTTGGCCTGCCCGTTACTCCGACTTAAACTGTATCGAGAAGGTATGGGAGGCGTTGGGGAGACGCAGTACGACCACATGCACCAATGCTCATCCAGCTGTCGTTAACAGCGCTTGTGGAGGAATGCAAAGCCCTACCACAACAATACAGGTACGCAGCTGGCGGTCTAGTGGCTAGCGTTGCTGACTCAGGATCACGGGGTCCCGGATTCGATCACAGACAGGTTGGGGTTTTCTCTGCCTGGGGACTGCGTGATTGTGTTGTCCTCATCATTTCATCATCATCATAACCATCATTATCATTCGTCACAGCGGTTGGATTGGACTATGCAAAAAATTGGACTGTGTAAAAACAGGGACCTTGTATGGCGCTGATGACTGCACAGTTGAGGGGCCAACAAACCATACAAGATATTTAGATGGTATTGGTATCTGATCTTTCTGACACGTCCGAAAGAACAGATACCACCTTCATATAGTTGAGGCTAACCGGGCATTGACGTTCTTCTTCTGTCCTTGGTGCACACGCATTGCCCAAACTCTTACGGGACTCGATAAGATCGTCTGCCGCGAGTAATGAGTGTAATGGGCAGGGGCACTATGAATGTAGTGTGTGGACATTAATTTGGGAATGTGGGTCTCACGGGGAGCATGCAAGGGATAAATCCCAGCAGTCGCACCATCCTCTGTGCCCTCGGTGGCTCAGTTGGATGCCGGCACGGTAGCTCAGTGTGTCCGGTCAGAGGGGCGCTGGCCCTCTGTAATAAAAAAAACTGAGTACAGGAATCAACGATCAACTTGAACGGATGTCCTATGACCTTCGCACAAACCAAACGCAACGAACATTACCGACCAAAAAAAGATGGATAGAGCGTCTGCCATGTAAGCAGGAGTTCCCCGGTTCGACTCCCAGTCGGAGCACACATTTTCAACTGTCCCCGTTGATGTATATCAACGCCTGTCGACAGCTTAGGGTCTTGATATAGTTATCATTTCAACCAGACAAGAATATGGACTTATGAATTGGGAAGTCTTTTTCTGAAGGTGTTTGTCTAGAGTGTGCCCATGTATGAGAGAGAAACACGATAAATAGTTTAGACAAGGGGAGAGTAGGAGCTTTTCAAATGTGGTGCAACAGAAGAATGCTGAACACTAGGTTGGTAGCCCACGTAACTAATGAGGAGGTACTGAATAGAACTGAGGTGACAAAAAATTTGTCGCACATCTTAACCTAAAGAAAGGGTCGGTTGATAGAACACATTCTGAAACATCAATAGATCACCAATTTAGAACTGGAGGGAAGCGTGGAAGGGTAAAAGTCGTAGACGGAGACCAAGAGATGAATACGGTAAGCAGGCTCAGAAGGACGTAGGTTGCAGTAGTTTTTTGCAGATGAAGATCTTGCACAGCACAGAGTAGCATGGAGAGCGGCGTCAAACCAGTCTTCGGAGTGAATACCACAACAACAAGATCAGAAGAACTCCGTACCACCCTCGTGGCTAACACGGGAGCAAGTTGTTGAACATGTGTTGCCGTCCGCATTAAGGGCCATGTCCCGCCTTGTTTAATCTCCAGGAGACTATCACGAATCGCGGCCTCTTCAGTGTTGTTATTGTCTTCCAATGAAAACGTATTTTCTTCTCGTTTCATTTCGTATTTCTTTCAGTTGCCTTCTGTACTATACAGTACCAGTTCTTGCTATGAATGGTCCAAGATTCATTGAGCTCTCTTATTCGGCATGACACAGTGTGTGGAAGTTACTTTCGTCCTTAAGTTTCACGCAGGGTGTCCATAGTCGAAGTTCCATTTTGAAAACGCTGTAGAGAGAGAGCCGGTCGAGCTTCAGTCCGGAACCGCGCGACTGCTACGGTCCCAGGTTCGAATCCTGCCTCGGGCATGGATGTGTGTGATGTCTTTAGGTTAGTTAGGTTTAAGTAGTTCTAAGTTCTAGGGGACTGATGACCTCAGCAGTTAAGTCCCATAGTGCTCAGAGCCATTTGAATCATTTGTAGAAAGAGAACGAGTGCCCAGAATGACGTCAGGTTTCAGCAGCTTATTAAAATTACAAAAATTTTACAAACAGATGGACATATAAATGTCTTAAAGCAACTGGGATCAACTAAATGGACAGATGAACTGCAGTACGACGGCCATGGATTGAGATGCACATTACACTACGTGTACTGTTCAATGTGCATGACTGCACATGGTCGACAGTAAACAGTTATGTAAGTCCAGTTAGGTAAGCGCATCGACCACGGCAATGTCGTACAACATCGGATGGGAAACGTCGGTTTTTAACCTCCCTGAGGCCAAAAAACTGCGTGAAAAGCGGCTCTTACCTGTCGTGAGACTGACGTAAGACATGTTTGATATGCTGTCCACTGTTTTCTGTCACAAGTAGAAATCGAGAAACAGCATATTCCAAAACGGATCATAATGTCTAGAGGGCCACGTTCAGAATGCCTTGCGAAAAGCGTGACTTCATTTCAGCTTCGTTCGTAAGTGCAGCACTGAATACATCATCTTTCAGATAAACCTACTGGCAGAAGTCACGCGGATTAAGTTCAGGTGACGTGGAAGGCCAAGCTGATAACTCAGCCATTTCCTAAACGCTTCTGCAACAGCCATTTCCTTGGCTGCTCATCGTGTGGAGGGGCGCTGTCTTGCGTAAAAATGAGCCTACCCACACATCCACCTGTTGAATGGTTGGAATGACTTTGGTGCGCAGAAGACTCTCATAGTTTTTACCACTGACAGTGCAGGTAACAGGACCCGCAGGACTCATCTCCTCGAAAAACTAAGGCACTACGGTAAACGATGCCGCCAACCCGCACCACACAGTAGCCTTTACAGAACGAAGTGGCACCCTTTCATGTGCGTGTGGGTTTTCCATTACCCTTATTCTGTAGCTCTGCGTATTGACATGTCCTTGGAGATGAAAAGAGGCTTCATCTGGCCACCGTCTGTTCTACAGCCATTCATTGTCCGTTTCCAAGAGAGCAACAAATTCCAGAGCGAACGTTTGTTTTGCTGGCAAGTCAGCAGGAAGCAGCTCCTGAACATGGGTGTTTTGTGTGAGCTCTCAAGTGGGCTCTCCAGGACACAAGAAAGACTTTACAGGTTGGAGGAAGCTTCAGGCTGAGTTTACGGAAAGCTGTTTGTTGCTCACCATAGTTGGTAATCATTCATTTAATAAGATATACCTAAAACATCAATTAAATACAAATCAGTAGTAAGTTATGAACCTTCCCTCCAGAAGCCTTAGTCCCACAGAAATATCAGTCCTTTCCAAAGGCCTCACCTTTTCCCCCACTCCCAAATTCAACCATGCGGGACTAGTTAAAGACCTTCTCTCCGGTCCCTGCAGTGGAAACACTGTTTCTCTACCAACCCAACCAATCAGGCTCAACCGAAGACCAATATTGAACCTTGTCTAACTCAGTTCACTCCTCCATCCAACCGTGATCCACCCCCACTGCGTCCAAACTACCCCCTGTTAACTTTCCAGAATTTCTTAACCTCGAACCTTGCCTCAACATCATTCCTCAAATCCCTCAACATGCAATCTAACCTTACATCCGCAGAAAGAACCGCAGTCCACCGTCTAAAAACTAATCTCCACTTGCTGACAAAGGCTCCACCACCGTTGTTTTGAACCGCAATGATTACATGGCAGAAGGACTCTGTCAGCTGTCAGATACTTCCACCTACAAACCATGCCACAGTGATCCCATTGCAGTAATCCAGCAGGATTTCCAGCCACTATTCAAATCCTTAAGCCCAACCCAGAACCTATCCGTAGAGTCCACTTACACGTACCATTTCCCGCACTCTAACCCTCTACATGCTTCCTAAGGTCCATAAACCCAACCACCCAGAACGCCCCATTGTGGCCAGTTATTGTACCTCTACTGAGAGAATCTCTGCTCTTGTAGACCAACACCTTCAACCTACTACCCTCCTATACAAAAGAAACCAACCATTTCCTCGACCGACTCTCCACAGTTCCTGTCCCTTTGCCCTGCTTGTCACTACTGATGCCACATCCCTGTACACTAACATTCCTAACGCCCCTGGCCAGACTGCTGTCGAACACTACCTTTCCAGACGCCCTATGGATTCCAAACCAACAATCTCCTTCGTAGCCTCCATGACCAACTATATCCTCACCCACAATTACTTCTCCTTTGAAGGCATTACCTACAAACAAATCCGCGGTATGACTGTGGGCATCCGCATGGCACCATCCTATGCTAACCTATTCATGGGCCATCTAGAGGAATCCTTCCTAAAAACCCAGAGTCCTAAACCCCTCACCTGGTTCATATTCATTGATGACATCTTTGCTATCCGGATTGAAGGTGAGGACACATTATTCACATTCCTCCAGAACCTCAACAACGTCTCCTCCATTTACGGAATATTAATAATTTTTACTTATGGACCGTCTGGCAGCAACTGAATAAAACACAATTTTAGTGCCATACGCGTTTCGCCTTTATTTTCTGCAAGCCATCGTCAGTGGCAGGTTGCGTGACAGTTTCCTACATATTACGCTCCTGTTGCATTTTTGGTGTTGTTCTTCTTCTTATGAACGCCAATTTGCGGTTTTTTTCCCCCATTCCACGACACTATGCACTGAACGCTTGTTTTAAAGCAATGTTTTGGTTTCTGTTGCCGACTGTCAAAATCAGCTGTAACAGATGCAAGACCTGTCACGTACATCCTCCTACCACCACCTACTCCAGTCACTAACATCACCTATCGCATCGAAGGCAGGGCTACTTCTGAAACCAGTCATGTGATTTATAATCTAAGCTGCAACCTCTGTGCTGCATTATAAGTAGGCATAACAACCAACAAGCTGTCTGCCGGCATGAACGGCCGCCCTGTTGCTGAACACTCTGCCAAACATGACATCTCTCACCTTAATGATTGCTTCACAGCCTGTGCCATATGTATCCTTCCCACCAACACCAACTTTTCTGAACTGTGCAGGTGGGAACTTTCCCAGCAATTCATCTTATGTTCCTGTAACCCTCCTGGCCTCAACCTTCGTTAGTCACTGTCCTCACCCATCCAGCGCCACCCCTGTTCCCATTCCAGCATTACACAGCCGTCATTTCACCACCACACCCAGTCTTTTAATTTCTTTTATTTCTCTCCTTTCCGCTACTTACCCCCTCCCCCCTCCACACCTTTCCTCCTGCCCTCCGGCTAAACTGCAACACTTGACTGTCCGCCACTCCCACCATACTATCCCTATCCCTCCCCCTCCCCACCGCAGCCCCATCGCTACCCCCGCCCTGTCGCCACTCCCATCATGCACTGGTGCTGCTATTCGCAATGCGGTCTCAGCTCTCTGAGAGTGCAGATATGTGTGCAAATTGCGTTCATGTGTGTGTGTGTGTGTGTGTGTGTGTGTGTGTGTGAATTCCTAAGGGACCAAACTGCTGAGATCATAGGTCCCTGGACTTACACACTACTTAAACCAACTTCGACTAATGCTAAGAACAGTACACACACGCCCATACCCAAGGGGGACTCGAATCTCCGATGGGAGGCGCCGCGCAATCCGTGAAATGACGCCTCAAACCGTGCGGCTACTCCACGGTTCGTGACGTTCCCCCCTGCGTCAATAATATGCATTTCAAATGTGACGTCATTTTGAGGAATGGTACTGTTTCTGCTGCGTTTTGAAACTGGAACTTTAATTATAGACTCCCTGAAATCACTAAATGTACGTCCAAAATTATAGATTTTTGCGACGCCACGCGGGATTAGCGGAGCGGTCTGAGGCGCTGCAGTCATGGGCTGTGCGGCTGGTCCCGGCAGAGGTTCGGGCATGGGTGTGTGCGTTTGTCCTTAGGATACCTTAGGTTATGTAGTGTGTAAGCTTCGGGACTGATGACCTTAGTAGTTAAGTACCATACGATTTCACACACATTTGAAGATTTTTTGATTTGTGCGACATACAGGTGAGGAGACATGACGTTTACTGTATAGGAGTTCAATCCTTTAAGGAATTGTGGTTCGAGGAAGGGGAGTGGGGGTGGTATTGGTTCAGTTACAAGTCACACAGGGGCGTTTGTTGGCGCAGCTGGCCGTCTCTCTGTGCGAGCTAAGCCGGCCGGATACTTGTGTGCTGACGTACGGAAGACCGCGTGCGCTGCGCCGCTGGAGCGGCTCGGGAAAGGAGTGGCAAGGTGAGGGTGTGGGTGTGCCGCCTGGGGCCGCGTCGGCAATCCCAGCTAATGGCTGCCCGTCCGCCCCACCCTCTTTCCCCACCGCCGCCCCCACTGCCCGCTTTGCCAGGCGACTGTTCCGCGCGGATTCCGCCGCCACGGAACGCCGCGTCGTCTGGCGAGAGGACGAAAGGACGTAGCCATTTGTCAGTGCCAGCCAGACACAGACACACGCACTTGGCGCCCTTCCCGCGGTCCTGACGCTTTGCCGTCCTCCCGCGGAAATGTGAATGCCGCGAGAGCGGATGTCCCCTAGAGGCTGGCGGACACGGGCTCCCGTAGGGCTGAGATTACTTCACCTGCTGATGGCGAGTGAAAGTTGGCACTTGGTCAGAGGCCCCTACTGACAATAAAATTTGTCGGATTTGACATATGAGTGGTCGATACTCGTCGTAACATCTCACTGCATCGTAATTGTAGGGGAATGGTGGCTAGTGAGGGCGACTTAAACCAAAGCTGGTGTAAGACTTAAGTTCTTGTCTCAAAATTAAGTTGTTGTTGTTGTTGTCTTCAGTCCTGAGACTGGTTTGATGCAGCTCTCCATGCTACTCTATCTTGTGCAATCTTCTTCATCTCCCAGTTCTTACTGTAACCTACATCCTTCTGAATCTGCTTAGTGTATTCATCTCTTGGTCTCCCTCTACGATTATTACCCCCCACGCTGCCCTCCAATGCTAGATTTGTGATCCCTTGATGCCTCAGAACATGTCCTACCAACCGGTCCCTTCTTCTTGTCAAGTTGTGCCACAAACTCCTCTTCTCCCCAATTCCATTCAGTACCTCCTCATTAGTTATGTGATCTACCCATCTAATCATCAGCATTCTTCTGTAGCACCACATTTCGAAAGCTTCTATTCTCTTCTTGTCCAAACTATTTATCGTCCACGTTTCACTTCCATATAAATACTTTCAGAAACGACTTCCTGACACTTAAATCTATAGTCGACGTTAACAAATTTCTCTTCTTCAGAAACGCTTTCCTTGCCATTGCCAGTCTACATTTTATATCCTCTCCACTTCGACCATCATCAGTTATTTTGCTCCCCAAATAGCAAAACTCCTTTACTACTTTAAGCGTCTCATTTCCTAATCTAATTCCCTCAGCATCACCCGACTTAATTCGACTACATTCCATTATTCTCGTTTTGCTTTTGTTGGTGTTCATCTTATATCCTCCTTTCGAGACACTGTACATTCCGTTCAACTGCTCTTCCAAGTCCTTTGCTGTCTCTGACAGAATTACAGTGTCATCGGCGAACCTCAACGTTTTTATTTCTTCTCCGTGGACTCCGTGTAGGTATTAACCTACACCGAATTTTTCTTTGTTTCCTTTACTGCTTACTCAATATACAGATTGAATAACATCGGGGACAGGCTACAACCCTGTATAAAATTAAGTATAACATCATAAAACCCTTACTTGAACATTTTTTTTGGCTAAATGGTGAGAATTGATTGATAACCAAAACAATAAAGGCAGCAAATGTTTTCAAAACTTACAATTCGACATGTAGTATGGGCCATAAACAAAACATAGGTTCTTAAATAAAAAAGTTTTTATTTAGTTGAAAAATAAATTAATCATTTTACATCTGACGATTTAAAGAGACTGCTTACACCACTCGTGTCCGCCCTCTTCATGAGTATTGCTGTGGCCATTAGAAGAGAGTGATGGAGGGCATCAAGGAAGGTCAAAGAAGGGCAGCTCGTTTTGTGTTATCGCGAAATAGGAGAGATAGAACCCGGATATGACACGTGAATTGGGGTGGCAATCATTAAAACAAAGGCGATGCGGCAGGATCTTCTCGTGAAGTTTCAATAACCAACATTCTCCTTCGATGGCGAAAATATCCTCTTAGTGCCTGATATATGAAACCTGCCCCTAGTGAAACTTTCACACAACCGGAAACGTGTAATTTGCACCAACGTAAACTTAATATCCTACTGCTCGAAGGAGGGCAAGAGCGCCACATAACGCTCTACGTTAATCCCTCTTACATACGACCGAGCGCTTAGCGCAGTGGTTAGCACACTGGACTGGCGTTCGGGAGTACGACAGCATAAACACGCAACCGGGCATCCTGAGTTAGGTTTTCCGTGATTTCCCTAAATGGGTTAAGACTAATGCCGTGATGGTTACTTCCAAAGGGCACGGCCGCTTTCCTACTCCGTCGTTTCTTAACGCAAGCTTGGCTCCGTCTCTAATAACCTTTTTGTCGACGGGACGTTAAAACGCTACTTGCCTCCACCTACTCCAAATTACATTCTACTTTTACTTCTTTCCTGATGCACATCTACACCTACATGGCTGCTTTGGTTCAAATGGCTCTGAGCACTATTGGAGTTAACATCTGAGGTCACCAGTCCCCTAGAACTTAGAACTACTTAAACCTAACTAACCTAAGGACATCACACACATTCATGCCCGAGGCAGAATTCGAACCTGCAACCGTAGCGGTCGCGCGGTTCCAGTCTGTAGCGCCTAGAACCGCTCGGCCACACTGTCCGGCGGCTGCTTTGGAATCCACTCTCAGGTGTCTGGAACGGGGTTCAAACATGGGTCTAAACACTGTGGGAATTAACATCTGAGGTCATCAATCCTCTAGACTTAGAACTGCGTAAACCTAACTAACCTAAGGACATCACACATCGATGCCCGAGGCGGCATTAGAAACTGTGACCGCAGCAGCAACACTGTTCCGGACTGAAGCGACTAGTACTGCTCGGCTACAGCGGCCGGCGAAGGCGGTTCATCGAACCACTTTCACACTGTTTCTGTACCGTTCGAATCCATAAAAGCTCGCTGGGCGAAAGAACACCTAAATCAATGAATGTAAACTCTGATTTCTCTTATTTTATTTCGATGATCGATTCTCCTGATATACGTGGACATCAACTAAATATTTTCGCAGTCCCAGAGAGAAAGTTGGAGACTGACTTCATGAAAAGAAATGATTGCCACCCCAAATCGCTTATGATTTCCCTGAAACTCTCTCCCCAATTTCACGATAATACAGAACCAGCTACACTTCTATAAAATTCCTCGACATCGTCTGTTTGGCTCTAAGCACTATAGGACGTAACATCTGAGGTCATCAGTCCCCTATATTTAGAACTACTTCAATATAACTGAACTAAGGACACCACACACATCCATGCCATAGGCAGGATTCGAACCTGCGGCCGTAGCAGCAGCGCGCTTCCGAAATGAAGCGCCTAGAACCGTTTGGCCACAGCAGCGGCCTCATAGTCTGTTTTACATCTGATAAGGATCCTACACTACACAGAAGTACTCTAGCAGAGGTCAGAAAAGCGTAGTGTTGGCAGCCTCTTTAATAGATTTGTTCCATCTCCTAATGTTCTGCCATTAAAACGCCGGCTTTGGTCCCACCCCTCACAACATGGTCGTTCCAGTTAAAGTTGTCTGTAACTCTTATCATTAGATTTTTGGTTGAATTGAGAGCTTTTAGATTTATGTGATTTATCGTGTAAGCAAAGTTAACATATGTCTGTTAGTTCTCATTTGCATGACCTCACGCTTTTCATTATTTGGGGTCACAATTGCCGCTTTTATCACCATACAGCAGTTTCATCAAAATAATTTAGTAATTGGTTTTGGTGTTCTTATGACTTTACTGGACAGTAAATGACAGCATTATCTGCAATCAATCTAAGAGAGTTGTTCACGTGGTCCCCTGAACCATTTATATAGCCTAAATTGGCGAAGAACAATCGCAACACTTCAAAATAATTAATGTGGAGGAATGAAATTTCGGGGATACATTTGTCTAGCTATTTAAGTGATTAAAATTGCAAGACCTGAGGCTAATGCACTCGTAAGATAAGTCACTGCAAATGTGAAATGCTGCAACAGTAACAACCGCTGTAGCCGCCAGAATGTTGAATGTAACCATGCTAACGTTCATTCGTTGTATTGCACAGGTTTCGGATGTCTGTGGGACGGCGTCCCACGCCTGTCACGGTTGGACGATCAATACAGGGACGATTAATGCTGTTTGTGGTTGACGATGGAGTTGTCGTCCGATGATGTACCACATGTGCTAGACTAGATGAAGATCTAGTGATCGAGCAGGCGTATGCAACACGTCGACATTTTGTAGAGCATGATGGGTTACATCATCGATATATGGGCAAACGTTATCCTGTTGGAAAACGTCCCCTGGAATGTTGTTCACGAATGGCAGCATAACTGGTCGAATTCCTGCACTGACGTACTAATTTACAGACAGGGTGAGAGCGATAACTACGAGAGCGGTCCTGCTGTCAAACGAAATCACATTGCACGCTATAATGTCAGGTTTAGGTCCAGTGTATCTAACACAAAGACACGTAGGTTGCAGGCCTCAACTGGCTTCCTACTAACCAACAAACAGCCATCACTGGCACCAAGGCAGAACCAGCTTTCATCAGGAAACGGAACAGACCTCCACCCTGCCCTCGCCGCTGCCTCGGACCTGTCCTTAAAGAAACAGATTTGCAACAGTTCGTTGTGTAACTATGGTGCCAACTGCTAATCAAATTGCTGCGGGAGATGCAGTGTGATGAGCCAGAGCCCAACTCCGAACACGATAGTCTCCCCTGTGGGTATAGCCTTGTGGCTCTCCGGTGCCCGATCTACTTGCGATAGTATATTCCCGTGACCGCAGCCGCCAGGAATCATATGCAGTGACTGCACTCCTGTCAAGTCTTTCTGGAATATTACGGAATGGACATACAGCTTCTGGTAGCCCTGTAGTCCTCATTAAATCTCAGTGATGTGTTCATAATGGCGTCTTCGTCGCCTTAAAATGTTTGTTGACTAACATCAGCTCACCATGTCCTATCTCAAAGGTAACTAACGCTCACGACAGTTTTAAGCAAACTTGATTTGCATTCTCATAGTGGCATCAGTCTTATGCATGTGGCGGGAAACGTGATTAGATACCATCTTTCAGATTTAGAATCACGCCTTCCAACTTTAGGTTATGTGGCACAACTTCTTCCGGGTGTATTTTTTTCAGTTAGTGTATTTTAGGAGTAGCAAAGGGCCATCTCCATGGGACCAAAAGATACAATTTCTGATTTACTCGATGACTCTACGAAATTTACTACTACCTGTGACCTTCCTGACGGTAAATCACGAATCCAGTCGCACAACTCGGACGTTAATTCACAGATACGCAGTTTCATTAGAAATCGCTTCTGAGGAAAGATACCAAAGGCCTCCTGGAAATCTAGAAATATGGAATCAATTTCAGATCCCTTCGTGAGAATAAAGAGCTAGTCGTGTCTCACAAGAACGATAATTCTGAATCAGCTCTGACTCTGAGCCAATCAATCGTTTTCCTGTAGGTAATTCATAATATTCGAATCCCATTGCAAACCGACTTCAGTGATATGGGTCTGTAATGTTGTGGATTATTCCTACACCCATTCTTAAGTACTCACGTGACCTTTGCAACCTTCCAGTCATTAAGTTAGGATCTTTCGTTAACGAGTGTTGTAGGATGGTCGTTCAATGTTTAAGACAACTTTTTTTAAAGGCAATTTGATTTGATTCAGGATTCCAATACACCATATTATTCCCCACTTTTTTGACTACAAAACCAAATTTTTCAACTTAATCTCCGTCCAATGAGACGGCCCTACGCACCTTACTGAGAGGGCCAGCATGCTCGAATGGTGCTGCTTTATTGGTCGGCGTCGGGCCCAACGTCTTACTGCATCAATAACCTCCATACCTCCATATCGTCCACGTAGTGCCGCCCCCCACCCCCCAGAGCAACTCGGCACCTGGAAGTCGGAAGGTGTGAGATCGGGGCTGTGAGAAGGATAAGGGAGAGCAGCCCCACGAAGATTTGTGAGCTCCCCTCGAGTTAGCACACTTGTGTGAGGAGGACGACGGTTCAAACCCGAATCCGGCCATCCTGATTTAGGTTTTCCGTGGTTTCCCTAAATTGCTCCAGGCAAATGCCAGGATGTTTCCTTTGACAGGACACAGCTGATTTCCTTCCCCATCGTTCCCTAATCCGATGGGTCCTAAGACCTCCCTGTTTCGTACCCTCCTCCAAATCAACCAACCAAATTGTTTGAGGCCTTGGCTGTCATGGAGAAGGTTTGCATTTTCGTGGCGACGAACATGCTGAAGTCGTTTCTTTAATTTCCTGATGGTAGTATAATACACTTTAGAATTGATTGTTGTGCTATGATGGTGGACATCAAAAGGAATACCCCCTTCAGAATACCGTCACCACGACAGCAATCCCGCTGTGGTGAAGGCTGGCTAGAAATTCTTACCAGAAGCGACAGTGACTAGTAGTTCTTGCACCCTCGTGAGGGAGGTTTTCACCAACACAGATCACCGGTGAGGCAGAGGGAGGTATATTAGGGAATGAGGCACTGAAAGTAGTAGATGTGTTTGATATTCGGGCAACCAAATGACTGATAGTGCCCAATGTAGACATGGTAATACAAGCTGTCAATAGCAATAAAAGCATTTGTGTAGAAGTTGATATGATAAGAGCTTGGGCGTGGGGAGTGGAGCGTGTTGATGGTTGTACTGAACATAGATCTCAAGCCATCATTTATTGATAAACAATCAGTATATTACACACACTAGCTAGAGAAATTACACAATCATTGATCATATCGCACTTTACTATCCAACTGCATTTCATCGCGTTTTCCATATAAAGAAAATTAGTCAAGTGCACGTAGGACTCGACCTCTGAAGGTCCCACATCAACTTAATAATGTACATAGCTAGCTCATCCATACAAAGCGTTGAGAATGTCGACGATTTTTGCCTGATAGCGACAGCCTTACTGGCAAGATATCAGTCCCAGGAAAGTTTTAAGTTTGAAGCAGTTTAACTAATGACAAAATAAAATAAAAATTCGTGTGATATACTGCAATTTAAAATTAACAGTTTTTCAGTTTCTTTCCTTTACTTGTACTGTTAAACCTTGTTAGTTGCGCAGTTTCGGGATTCTAAGTCAATAGGAAGTACCTTGCTGATGTAATGAGTGAGTTTTCGAACATCAAAATATGTGACGTAGACGGGGGACATACAGAAAGAACAAAGCTTTATTAAAGCAAGCTGGTTTAAATGGATGTAGGTAGCAGTAGCTATGCAGTTATGAAAAGGACTTAAACGGGATAGAATAGCTTGGAGAGCTGCAATAAACCTGTTTTCGGGTATAAGACTAGAACAACAACAATGTGTTAAATAAATCTGTACTTTAATAGAATACAAATTTCTGTCATTTGCCCTCTGTTTGTACCAGCTACCAGCTTTTAAGGTAGCCTTATAGATATGAGTACTAGGGGACATGATTGGCGCTACAATCTTCACGTTTGTTAGTGAAGAAGGGTAACATTTATAAGCAATAGAGGTGATATTGCATGTTTTCCAACTATTAATTGATGCAGCACCTCTCCTCAAGCCTTGCCAGATAAGTAACAAATCAAGTCTCTTGCAGGCATAGGGGACAGTATGCTCGCAAGAATTCTTACAGTGAAGAGAAGGTAGAGTAGCTGGCAGAATATTCTGAACATGCTAAACGACCAGTAGCACAGAGATATAAAAGAGAGGAGAAAGAGAGGGGGAGGGGAAAGAGAGAGAGATGGAGAGAGAGAGGGAGAGAGAGAGAGAGAGAGAGAGAGAGAGAGAGAGAGAGAGAGAGAGAGAGATAGTCAGCTCTACATGTCAACCCCTCTTCCCAGTAATAAAAACTATGGATCCAAGTAGCATGCGATATCAGAACAACGGTATAATGATAAGGGAGAATCATATAAACTCATAATTGGGCATCATCTAGTAGCTTTACATAATTAATCACTGAATACCCGCCATCTCTTTCTTCAGACTTAGGAACTAGCTCAATCTCGCGCAAAAGTGAAATCCCATAAAACTATGAACACAAATTAAAAGTATTTACCAAGCATCAAACTTGTGAAACTCAGTTTAGATAGCAAAACTTGTCAATGCAGTCTCATTACGAGTGATGATCACGTCAGATATCAGCATTAAGCTTTAAATTCTCTTCAAACATGAAGCAAACTGATCTAAATGCTAATCTGTAATTCTTGTAAATGTATGTTATAGATCAAATCCACTGCTCCAGCTAAGAGAGCTAATACTAAAACACAATATTTAAAATGCCTGCAATTATACGTTAAGAATATTATGATAGGAGATCTGTGTTTTGAAAAAGAATGCGCAGATATATCAACACACACTCACCTCCATAAACTCTCCTCGCCAATTCGTTTTAACATGGATTACCCAAGCGAGCCACAGGGTAATTTGTAGATGCGATGTTAACATTCGATATTTGAGCGCACTGATACACGAACACGGCTGGGAATACATGGCAGCTGCAATTAAATGAAGCAACAGCACTAAATTTCTAGAAAACAAATGAATAACATACAGCACTGTTTCAGTATGGTACTTTTCATTTAAAAAATTTGTTTTCGGTATCAGATCTGCTACATCGTCGCAACAGTATCATATCAGATAAACTCAAATTTCTGTTTATTTCAATCTGTTAGTGATATGGTGAAGAGAGGAACGACAGCTTATTCTCCATTATGTATAGGGTGATGTATTGTGTAAAAGTATTTCATAACTTAACTGTCCTCCACCTTTTGTTATAAGACCAAATAATAACATTTATGTTCTGAAGTTTAATTTCTCAACAAGTAAAATTTCAACAGACTTCTTACATTTTTTGAAGTGCATCTGTAGTGTAACGTTTGAAGTATGTATCATTAATTCTGAGGAAAATTACATCCCTTAGTTGTCTTTGAGTATGTCGTTATCGTGTAGGTCTCAGTTGCTTATTCAATATTTCTTTTTTTTTTCTTGTGATAGTCTCTTTGTAGTCCTGTAATCCAATTCCTCAATGTTCCTTGTCATGTTATCATGTGTTTGTGCTCCACAACTACTTCACTCTTCAGTGTTTGACTTTATACTCTGACTGCCTTAGTACAAGTACCATGTGTTGTTCCTCAGAAATGAACCCATTTGATTCAATAGTCGGCTATTCCTACACCATTAAGAAGTCTTGTGGCCGATTTCAGTTTTTGTTTCTTTAAGTAGCAATATTTACCTACCAGATGGTTGTTGTGCTTCATTTTGTGATCGTCTTGTGCTATAACATTTGAATTTCGTATTATTTTAAAGCTTCAAATAGCTCCACTGTTCAAAGGTAACACTTGACACAAGTTGAACTTATGTTTACAGTTTTTTTAGATTAAGTTCCCTGCTTCAGCCATCATACCAAGCCATGCTCAGAAATGGCATTAGTGCATGAGGGCAAGTCTGTTGAAAGAGGAGAATGTGATTCAACTGGTAGCTGAAAAGGTTGCATTTCATATTATTCAGAAATTTATAATGTCAAATCATTGACATTGCAAAAACAGATGTATTATCAGGAAAGGAATCGTCGCAGTATTACAATCAGCTGTTAGTCAAGGAAGACAAACCCTATCATACCAATAGCTTGAATGATGGAAAATGGAAGACATGGTAAGTATTTTAAAGGAGGCAAAGTACAGGAAGACTGTAGATACATATTATGGAATAAATCTGAAACATGAAACATGCCAACATTAAATGGAGAATGTTGTTTGTGCAGTTGCTGAAAGATGTTTAGTACTAAAAACAAATATTTTTGGCACTTTTCCCCCAAGTACATAAAGAATCGTAATACTTCTTCGAAATCGAGATGTTTTGCTATCTTTTAAGAATAAACGACACAAAATCTACAGATTTTTAATAGTATATACTATTTCTTATGATGTTTAAGATTTTTGACACTCTCTCCTCCCACCCCCTCACCTCCATCCCCATTGATCAGACAAATGTACTATATGCTGTTTCTTATGATGTTTAAATTTTTTCAATTTTTAAGAAATTTTTCTATTTCTTACCAATTTTAATTTTTTTATGTTCCCCTTTGTGGAACAAAAATCAAGTTTGAGAAAATAAGAAGAATGAGTCCTTTTATATTTAATATTCCCTAAAAGTTTACCTCATATTCTCTTCTTTCACAGATATGAGTGTTTATGAAGGGACATGAGATTGTTATGAAGTGTTGATTTTTCATGATGTTTGAGTGCCCCCCTTGACCACAGGTCTACCACATCCACATGTAATTTTAATTTCTGGTATCTCTCATCACATTCTTTACATATATTACCACAATCACCTTTTTATCATTTATAATTATAGAATTCTTCAACACATTTTGTTTCTATACGTTTACTACAGTCTGGTATTGGTCATTAAATGATTATAGTTCTCGATAGTGAAATTCATTATAATTTTCAAGTTTCTTCATTCTTTTATATCTCAGTTTAGTCTGTCCTTCGCCAAAAAAACTGAAAACTGTTTCACTTATTAAGTTAAAATATCTACTTTCAAATTCTGAAGGTGGCAGGGGTGAAATACTGGGAGTGAAAGGCTATTTACAATTTGTACAGAAACCGTATGGCAGTTATAAGAGTCGAGGGGCACGAAAGGGAAGCAGTGGTTGGGAAGGGAGTGAGACAGGGTTGTAGCCTCTCCCCGATGTAATTCAATCTGTCTATTGAGCAAGCAGTAAAGGAAACAAAAGAAAAATGTGGTGTAGGTATTAAAATCCACGGAGAAGAAATAAAAACTTTGAGGTTCACCGATGACATCGTAATTCTGTCAGAGACAGCAAAGGACTTGGAAGAGCAGTTGAACGGAATGGACAGTGTCTTGAAAGGAGGATATAAGATGAACATCAACAAAAGCAAAACGAGAATCATGGAATGTAGTCAAGTTAATGCTGGTGATGCTGAGGGATTTAGATTAGGAAATGAGACACTTAAAGTAGTAACGGAGTTTTGCTATTTGGGGAGCAAAATAACTGATGACGGTCGAAGTAGAGAGGATATAAAATGTAGACTGGCAATGGCAAGGAAAGCGTTTCTGAAGAAGAAAAATTTGTTAACATCAAGTATTGATTTAAGCATCAGGAAGTCGTTGAAGTATTGGTATGGAGTGTAGCCATGTATGGATGTGAAACATGGACAATAAACAGTTTGGACAAGAAGAGAATAGATACTTTCGAAATGTGGTGCTACAGAAGAATGCTGAAGATTAGATGGGTAGATCACATAACTAATGAGGAGGTATTGAATAGAATTGGGGAGAAGAGGAGCTTGTGGCACAAATTGATTAGAAGAAGGGATCGGTTGGTAGGACATGTTCTGAGACATCGAGGGATCACCAATTTTGTATTGGAGGGCAGTGTGGAGAGTAAAAATTGTAGAGGGAGATCAAGAGATGAATACACTAAGCAGATTCAGAAGGATGTAGGTTGCAGCATGTACTGGGAGATGAAGAAGCTTGCACATGATAGAGTAGCATGGAAAGCTGTATCAAACCAGTCTCAGGACTGAAGACCACAACAACAACAACATTTATACAGAAATTAGAATTGATAAAGTTTTTGAGCATCTTGAGTAGAGCCTCCATTCATACAGAAATATTTTTTTATTAATATTTCAATTTTTTAAAGAAGATGAACACTATAGTGTTGATGACAATAATGAATAATTACCAATGTATAATGAATAAGTCCAATGTATCTATTTTATTTTATTTTTTTATCATCCTATGGACTAAGTGCTTTTTTATTTACCTCAACTGAATAAATTTCATGTTTAATATCTCATATGAAATTCGATGTTATGCACTGCTCAGTATTATTAAACAAACAATCCTTATAATTTTCTAAGGCTACTTTATTTTTAACAAAACATTTCTTGACTCCATCAGTTTTTCTTTTTGTATACTTTGTCAACTTTATAAGCACACATTTTTGCTCTCAAACATGGAAGTTCCTCCATTATTTTTCCACTACATTCATCCTCCATTTTTCTTAAATCTTTCTTGTTAACTTGTGGAATATTGTACATATTATCTGTTTGGTAGTCACTAGTATCAAATTTATCAGTCACTGAATTCATGTCTTCATTAATTCTTCAGTATGTATGTTATATGTATATAGCTCTCTGTATCTTGATAAAACAACTCAATATTTTCGTCATATTTTGCTTTCACATCTATAAAGTGAGAATCAATCATAAGTTCCTTGGATAAGTCAAGTATACTCATGACAATACAGCTAGGTTTACTGAAAGTGATTTTTATGTTATTCATATGCATATCAAAAGGATTTTCATTAATATTGCTCTTCCTTGGCTTCATCACAAGTGTATCGTATTCAACTCCATCTGAAACCAATTTCATATCCACACTATTTCTTATATCCCCCATTGTCTTCCTGAGCACTGAATTGTTCATCAGTTTGTAGAAATCTTTCTCAAAATCGTTTATGCTTTATCTCCATTTCTGTATTTAAGTTGTTTAAATTTTAACATTCTGTGTTTTAGTTATCTTCATTTATAGAGAGAGATGCTGTATAAGATTTCTGTAGTGAACTAAGTAGTTACACTTGTTATCCATAATTGTCAACAATTTACTTTCTTTAGTTATAGACCAAATTTTATTTTCAGAAGCTTATGGCAAATCTTTGTGTAGCTCATGCAGTTCTCTAGGATATTCTACATCAACTCCAAATATGTATCCAACTTCTGAAGTGTGTGACCTCTTACTTTTTTTAGCATCAAAATTATTTAGATCACCCCATTCAAGTCTCCCTTATGGTAAATGCTAACTCATAGCACAACCATACAGATTGTTTACATCTAAAAAAATGTGAAATAATTTGTTATCACTTTCACATCATAATCTTATGAAAATTTGTCAATTGGCATAGATTTCACAAAACTGGTATATGGCACCTCTTACTCCTTCTTCTACCATTAGAATCATAATGCAATCACATAGTAATTCTAGTGCTTCCCTAATAACTTTTAGCATAATACCCCAGATAAACCAGGTCCTGTAAAACACCAAAATGGACTTGAATAGTATGATTTTTATAAAGATTTTTCTAAAATTTTCATACTCACCAACAAATAACAAACCATCAGTGTTAATTTCCAGATCATGACACTCAACAAAATTTTTTTATATTACATTATTCCCAAACTAATTTTACATGATATTAACATTCACCACTTATTTCACATTTATTCAGTTTGTCACAAACTTCTTTTTCTGGAAGCTGTGTCTCTTCAAATGTCTTCCAAGAAGCCATGTAATCACGTGGATAACCAACTTTTCTGGCCACTTGATTGAATAAATCTGGGAAAAATTTCCTAATGTTTCTCATCTGATTCGTCCTCAAATTTTTCCCGTTTCTTTCATCTCTTTTTCATCTATTCAATTAATTTTATGACAATTTGGTCATTGATCCATGCATTGTCCATTGATGTATTTAATACAATATCAGAAACCATGAGGTTCATGTTTCTGAAATTTCATTATATACAAGATTTCTGGGCTTGGTTGAGAAATATCCATCTTTAATTACAAACTCTCAAAGTCTGCATAAAGAGTGAATAGAACTTTCTGGGGACGTTCTTTATTCTCATAACTTATATATGAACCTATCTCCTGTTACTCAAGTTTTAATGGTTTATTAACAAAACAATTTGTTGTCTAAAGATTTTATTTTGCTTTACTGTTGAAGTGGTGTAAACACACACAACAAATAAAGTTTAGTTCTTTGCAAGAATACTTGTATGTTTCTCATTCTTACATTTAATTGTGTTTAACAAACAGATTTGATATTTTTCCTCAAATGAATAGATACTAATAGGTACATTAAGTTTACACTTAGTTTCTTGTCTATTATCAAACACTACAGAAAATTCTAAATTTTTCAAGTTTCGGATCAATCTCAAGACCAAAATTTTTATATTTTGTGACAATTTGTGTTTTTATCTACAAGAAACAAAGCAGACTTGATAGCCCATGGAAAACATTTTCGATCATTATTTCTTAGATTAATAATTGCTTTCTTATTTCTTACTTTTCTGTAAATTCGACATAATGGATCATATCTCTCAGTTCCTCACTGCAACCAAACATTTTTATTTACTGTCGCACCAGACCCACAAGAATGAAAATTTGGCTTTTGATAAAATATTATGATTATTTCTCTCAATTCTTTAATTATTATGTTTCCTTCTTTCAATTTTTTAAATTAACACTGTAGTTTTGTATTTGAAATGTAAATTCCGTAATATTGCCATGTGTCTGCATTGTGCACTCACAAAGAATTTAAAATATCCTCTAAGTCGACAATGAAATTTTAGATAATATTTAACTACATTCATAACTTTTAGCTCAAATGTATTTAAGAAAAAATTAGGTGCAGTTAAACTTATATTACTTTCGTAATTTATAGCCATTTGAGTAGTCATGTAAGTAACATCTGACAGTTCTTCTGCCTCTCGATCTCTCAAATACACTACTGAAAAAGGAAACATGATTTCTAATTTTAGAATAAGTTTTCCTAGGATATCTATTAATAAATTTAATTGGAGCACCTTTATTTCAGTTACTATATCCAGTCAAATTACTTCTTACACAATAATCACAAAGTTGAATAATCATCATCAGATCCATTTAATAAAAGACTAATTTAATAGTCTAAAATAAAAGTAGTTTAGCATATGTAGGCTGTGCTCCAATTTCTTATTTTTCATATTTTCCAGAGCACATTTCTTACATGTAGTTGAATGTTTGTCCTTACATGATATGTTTTAATGAAAACTGTCTAAGACATTAATTTCTTGACAACTAGCACTGTTTTGCACCTTCATTTTGTTGTTATACATAGTTTTTCATTGACACCAATGTCTTCGAATGTTCTTCACTCAGAATTTCACTGAAAAACTACATAATACTATACAGAAACCTTTTTTCCAGTGCTCAACGAATTAATTTACTGTTGTATACTCTTGATTAGTATTCATTTCCTCATTGTCTACGTATTGCGCTATAATCATGTTTTGTGTATTTCTGTGAAGCAAAATTATCAGTTGAATTCTCAGTTTTACATTATTTGCACATTTTGGATTGGATGAGGCAACAGTCACCACTGTCTTGGGACTGCACCCAGTCTAAGACTGCTTTAGCTGTTGCTTTATACAGCTTGATGCTTCCATTTAACTATGAAAAAATTTAATTGCAAAGTTTAAAAATGCTATGCTCAAGTTTTATAATATTTCTTCCAATTCATTTATTACCTCAGGAATTAATGTTGATGATTTACTACAGTCAAACCACATCAATGTAAATCACGTGTACCAGCTGTAACTGCATTTTTGCGAATTGACTGTGTTCAGAGAATGTACAGTTTTTGAAAAAATACATCCCATTAATGTTCCTAAACACAGAACTTATTCCTGCAGGTGATCCTCTGCTTATAGTGCCATGCATGTTGTTCAAAACAATTTGTCCTAATCTGTATAGAAAATGTAATTGAGGAACACATATTGTTTAACCAGTGTACATGTTGACTACATCATTTTATTTAAAGACTTGACATAATCCTGTACTGGAAAGTGCTTTTGGGTATCCTGAGCCTAATTGTAATGAATGTAAATGTATCATAAGCATCACTTTGTTATGCAAGTAACATAACTTCACCACTTGATCTCTGATATACTCCAACTAATATTTGTAAATTTTATGGTAAAAAAGTTACCAATTACTACTAACTGTGATTTCATATCTGAAATTTTGTCATTAAATCTTCAAATCATTTTCTTTCTTTGATACACATTCCCAATCTAATTTATCTTTAAAATCTCTTATGAAATTTTAGTGAAGTGTCATTGATATATTATATCTCAATTAATATTATCATGAATTTCTCTTGTGAAATTTCCCATTAAATTTCAATGTTATGTAAGATCCCACTTTATTTTGTCTTGACATTATTTCATAAAAACTGGAGATAAACTTTTTTAGTTGATATAATGTCCTAAACTAATTTATCTGAAAAGTCTCTCACTCTGAGGATGAGTGGACGATACACAGCTGAAATATCAGTGGAGGAAATTTTATTTATGTGGCTGCATGCCTGAAATGTAATGGACTATTCGTTATACTGTGTGAAGTTGAAATGCACAACAGGAATGCAATAGATAACGCTAGAATAGCGAGTGACCATGGAACAATACATACAGTGTGGTAGCTGCTAATACATTTTTTTAATACTTACCACACATTGCATTTCATCGATTGTTAACTTTGATTACTTAACTTGCATAAAGCTTTCAATAATAATTGCAAAAATGGTAACTATCACATAAAATTATTTTCTTTTATTTGGCTGAGGGTAGTAGCAATGAAAAAGATTTTACTGTAACTGAGATTCAGGTTTACTTTAACTGTAGCAAGAAAACACTAAATCGACAATGTGTCTCAATATTTTGCTCCACAGAGGGTCGCAATGCAAAAAAAACTGTAAATTTGGCCTCTTTATGAACTCAGCTATCGTAAGACATGATTATTGATGGGGGAGGATTTGGAATATGAAAATTACACTCATGTATACAACTAACGTGTCACTTCACATTCACACACATGTGATTAAGGCAGTATAGGGCGTTTACCACAAAGGACACAAGGCAGTGAGAAATTCAAGCAAAGTTTCAATGTCAGCTCGGCTAGATACGGCCGATAAGCAGGTATTATTTAATTTTTAGCTGGTCTCAACCTTATATGAAAGTACCCAACGGGGTAGTTCGTAACAGGTTACACTTTGTTCGTCAATTTACGTGAAACCACCTGACCTTCTCTCAGTAAGTTCGATTGCAGCACGAAGAGACATGGTGAAACCTGTTCACATGGACGCATGTCTGATGCTGGTAGACAGAGGAGAGGGAAGGGGGGAGCATAATCGCAACAAGAAAGGAAATTAATCACATGGTTGCAATTAACATAACCTTTGAGTTATCTTCAATTTATTCTGAATACAACAGTAGGTCCAATACAGGGTGAATGCTTATTAGGTGAATGCTTAGTCAACTGAACTCACAATGAAATCACACCAAAATTGTCAACGTTCCTACATGAAATGAGGCAGTGAGAATGGCTAACAACGAATTAATCTCGTGACCTGAACAACATCATTAGATTGGATTGCTAGGGTGTTTCTTAATCTTGCATATTGTAAGCAACATACACGTGTGGCTACACACTACACTCAAAGAAAAACTGCTAAAAGAAACAAAATTTATGAGTGCACTGTCTCAGTTAAAAAAGTTGATCATAACAAAATACCATGGTACCATGAGCGGGGGGGGGGGGATATCTAAAGTACCATGTGGTTGGATGCTATCCACAAAGAAACAGAATAATATTGAATAAAATTCTCACAGAAAGATCACTGAATTTACGAATACTCTTTTACTTAAGTTTTCAGTGTGTCATGAATCATAAGGGGGACAGGAATTAAACATGTTTAACTTATCAAATAGCCACTGGAGTGACCACATGCCTGAGTACCATTCACTAAGGAAATGGCACAAATTAAGTAAAATTTCAGCACAAATCAGTTATGGTGTTATTGAAAGGTACTGAACAGAATTAGCTTCTATCATAATGAGATGATCAGCAAACACATGCTGAATTGAACTGGGATGGCACAAGCTACATGGTGCGAACATGTCACACGCAAGTCATGAGGAAAAGCCAAATATTCGATAATATTATCTTACACAATTATTACGATTGGAATGGTATTCACTCAAATGACTATTGAACACAGTCAGAAGCACAATATATTCAGATTTCAGCACTGATAAGTAGGTTCATGAAGTGCAGTAGGTAGCTGGTGTTGAGTGGAAAGGTACTGACCCATAATGAATTTATTAACATTTCTAAAATCACGAATGAATTTATTTTTAAAAAATAAAGATCCAAGAATATCATTAACAAATTGCCTCCAGAACTGAAAAGACTAAATTTCAATAACACCTCAAAATGGCAACGGTATAAAATCACTTCCTTTCAGTAAAGGATATTAAATTAAGTAAGCCGGCGATTGTGGCTAAGTGGTTCTAGGCGCTTCAGTCTGGAACCGCGCGACCGCTACGGTCGCAGGTTCGAATCCTGCCTCGGGCATGGATGTGTGTGATGTCCTTGGGTTAGTTAGGTTTAAGCAGTTCTAAGTTCTAGGGGACTGATGACCTCAGCTGTTAAGTCCCACAGTGCTCAGAGCCATTTGAACCAAATTAAGTAAAAATACATTTACATTACAAACAGCAAAACATACGATCAAATGAATATGTCAAATATCATCCATTAGCTAATGACAGTAATTATCGAAACGCCATTGCCTTCGAAGTAACCAAAATGACTGACAAATGTGGTTAAAATTTATGCTGATAGAGGCGGTGGCAGAGACAACCCCGGTAGAAATAATTCCTCCCTCTCTGCTAACATAGGACGGCTGTTGCTGCTACCATAGCACTAGAAACCTTCATCACCAATTTCAGGCATGGTACACGGGCATCTTTAACTAGATCACAGTTAAAAAGAGGTACAATCATCTATCCTATAACACAAAAGCAACTCGTTAATTATTTAGTAAAAGTTAAACATACTAAAAATGCAGAGAAGTACGAACGTTATGCAGAAAACTTTGATTTGACTACTGAGGCATAAAATTTTTGTATAGTTTTTTTATGTAGATGGCAAACAATTTATTAAACAGCTCGAGCTCGCGATACTTGCCATCAGGTAACTATAGACATGCCTCAGAAATAAGATAGATTGAACAATTTTCACTGACTGTAAGGTACAATTAGTAAATCAGAAGAATTACTACACCGAGCGAGGTGGCGCGGTGGTTAGACACTGGACTCGCATTCGGGAGGACGACGGTTCAATCCTGCGTCCGGTCATTCTGATTTAGGTTTTCCATGATTTTCCTAAATCGCTCCAGGCAAATGTCGGGATGGTTCCTTTCAAAGGGCACGGCCGACTTCCTTCCCCGTCCTTCCCTAATCCGATGAGACCGATGACCTCGCTGTCTGGTCTCCTTCCCCGAAACAACCAACCAACCAGAAGAATTACTTCTGCATACTATACCCTTAAATTCTAAAATCTGTTTCGAATAGTGACAGCCACAAGCCCACATAAATTGACAGATCTGAACTCAAGTAGTACCAGGCACGAACCAAGGTACAAAGTCAAAACAGCCACCACACGACACCAAGTGATGGGCACACTAATCGAATGTTCGCCGTGATTTCTCGTAAAATCCTGCGCCGATTGACGAACACTTGCTTAGAGAGTGCCGAGAGAAGTGTGTAATGATGATTACTCGTCGTCTGAAGCCCATAGGTATCATCCACCAGACTCCAACCCGGCACCACAGCGGACACAAACTGCTTGCACCTTCAATAGCGGAGGACACGCGAAATACTGGGCGTTGTGCAGAAGTAGCTTTTAAACGAGCAATGTTCACGGCAGTGACCAACACTCGGCCCCGCCAAACCCGCTGTGAGCAAAGGCACCACTCCTGCCAACGGGCCATGGCAAGCACTTGGCCACAACAACACGCCACCTCACTTGCACTCTTCGCCACCAGTGTCACACCCTCCTTTTCTTCTCCAGGACGCCGCAACCCTTAAGTACCTTCTCCTCTGACCTGCCCTCTACCGGCGACAGTAACGCTCCAAGCGCTCTTGTGGCCTGAGGGATTCCAAATCCGCGGAAATTACACGAAGTTAAACGCGGACGCACAGCACAATTCGCGAGGAGGTTCGCGATAAATAACGTCTGTGTTCTGGGGTAACGTTAAGCGCAGGCCCGTCGGCCAGGAATGTTACAGCAGAGAAGGCTGTGAGACGACGTCAGCCGATAGTACGTTGATGGACCCCTCTCCAGGACGACACCGAGATAGGAGCGGCATCCACACAAAGAGTATATAAGAGCCGCTCTGCTTGGCGCGCCCCCAGTTGAAGATGAGGCGTCCTCCGACTGCTACAGCAGTGAATTATTAACTCTTTTGCTTTGCTAGCATTTTGAATTGTATATACTGAAGGAAATTGATTATTTGCATGTCGCCATTTGCTTGTGACACACATCTGTGAATACCCGAAGTATTGTCATTTATCTTACTGTAATAAACTTCATTAATAATATTTGCTTGAATTATGTCTACTGATCCGAGAAAGCAAGTTTCCTAGGCACCCTATATTAGACGAGTGGGCAGAATACAACAGTCAGCGTGTGCTTAAGTACTTAATACAAAGAAATGTCTGAATTTTTTAACGTAGTAAATAAAAATTATACCGTTCCGGCAACAGAATGAGATTTCAAACTGACTAAAACATGGAGAAACTGTCCTGAAATAGAAATAAGAGCGCGAACTGATGATCAATAGTACAAATGACCTTACGATTAAGTCCACTACTTTTACCACCTAATTTCGAAAAATAATAATAATAATAAAACAGCATTAAAGGCTACTCTGCCTAAACTGATCCTGAAAGAAGCACTGTTAGCGTTCTGCACGTCAGAATGATGCATTCTAATATCTTCTTTTTTACCCTGACATGAAGGTCTCCAGAACGTTACGTCCGTATTGTCCGCCAACCAGCCCCAGTTCGCCTAACATGGTCCAACTACAGGGACAACGGCCTACGATTCGAACCTAGTGGTGGCGGTAGGCCCTCCTCAGCAGTGATCAAGCTGACAATCTCTACTCTGCTAACTTGCTTTGTCCTTAGTGCAAACTTCGCTTGGTACAAACCTACTCTATTACAACTATCCCTGGTTAGCCTTGATCTCGCTGTATTTACTCCATACACACTTCCATAGACTGAAACAAACCGTGATGGAAATGGTGCGACGGAAAAGGAGTATACCCCATAAATATAACACAAAAGAGCAAACATTTTCAGTCACCAGACGTAGCACGTAAGTAAAAGGAGAGAGAAGTTATTGATGTCCAAATTAACGATACCACGTATTATTTAATAAAATTAACAAATGGGGCGAAACAGCAGTTACGCTTCAATGTTATTCCTTTCATTTCTATAGAAGGGGTTCTACGGGTAACGGACTACTTTTCATTTACACTAGATCCCTTTAACTCCATTTTAAATTGCTCGCTGAAGTTTTCCAGGTGCAGAACGTTCTTCTTTTGGTCTGCAGATCCTCTTCCGCTGCAAAATTTCGCGACGACGTTGACATTACCTTCCTAGTCTGCTGTAAGTTGGCTTTGCTTTAAGTGGTACGTCCGGTGGAATTCCGAAATTGGGCTTTTCATCCTCTGTGCCTTCGCAACTGTGAAAGCACCGAGTTTCCTTTCCATGTCCGCTCGCCCGTCAAAGCGTCAACTGAAAAATAAAAGTTTGCCGTCCACAAAGTTGGGAGTTGGACGCTCAGAACCTGGATAATTCAAATTGTTCTGGACGTAAAGCAAACGTCACTTCCGATGCCTGCGTTGGTGGTTTGTCTACTGCAGTGCTTCTACACGAACGCGAGGCACGATTGTTGTGACGGTTTATTCCAATGCACCCATAGGGGTTTGTTTTGCATTTAGGACGGAAATTACTTGTATACTATAGTTCTGCACAACAGTGTATAGTAACATACTGATTAAAAGTATGGAGAGTATCTTAACGTTATGTTGTTGCTACTATAACAGTCAGAGAGAGAGAGCAATTAGTTATTTCCATCTTCCATGGACCATCATTACAGTCCCTCAGTAGGGTGTGAAACGTGTCTTATTTTGCAAAACTAATATACTTTCTCAATGAAAAATATGGTAAAGGGCTACACATTTGCATGACTCAGTGTAGCATTAATCTATATCTACCATTAACATCTTTTATATGGAGATACATACTGAAATGATCTGCTACGTCGTAAAGAAAAAATTAATTAATTAACTTGCTTGACCTTTGACTTGGACTCAGATAAGACAGGTACTGGATTTAAACTCTCCTTTGAGTTCTTTTCTAGATGCATACATTCTAAAAAACTTTACCTAAGATAAAAACCAGTAAAAAAATTTTTTGACTGTATATGATTAAGATTTCTTCGTGGCTGCTGCAAGGAGAGAACGGGCTAGGTAAAGGACGAGTTGGCGGTCGGAGGTTTCCGCTTCTCCGATTCTCAGAGAACGTCTTGCAAAGTCGGGGAAAACTGCTACAATTCGCAATGAAGACTCCGTCTCTCTGGGCAGAAAAAATATTCACAGCCGCAGTAAGATCTTCTGGAAAACACTTTCAAAATGAGAAGGTAGAAAAACAGTGACAGTATGATATCTTCTGACCAACAAACTGGTCGCTTAGTGAACGTCTTGAACACACAAGCTGACGGCGAAATATTGTGCGTCGTTCGGATCGTGATAGTAGCAGATTCACCCAGTATTGTTAATTCGCGAAGAAATCACTATGCACTGTATTGCTAAACGCACTAATAGTTTTTATGAAGGTCCGGGGATCCAACATCGAATAAAAATTCGTATACGTTATTTATCTCCTTTTTCATAAAGAATTTTTTTTTTATTCTTGGTGATTCCGATTACAAGTTGAGCTCTGCACTTCAAATTACATCTGACGTCAAAAAAATGTCCGGTCGGCATTCCTGATCTGCAACAATTACAAAGATCCACTAGATACCTTTTTCTTCACAGCAAAAGGCGTTGTCGTCATAGCAAAGAGCGTTGTCGTCTCAATAACGTTAGAGCATCATCGCTGACACTCGCAGACGGAATATTACAATAATATTACATTACGTAGGGACATACACTCTTCACCCGCCTAGTACTATCACCGTCAGAGGGTGGTACGGGACTGCAAGTCCCACCGCCACACCTCCAAAGTGAACTGCAGTGACGGAGTCACTGCCCTGTGGAAATCTACTGCCTCACGAACACAGTTAGACCGCAATAGACCGGTGATGCTGTATTGTAACGTATCACCCCGGACTACAAGTCCTTAAAAAAAAACCACATAGGCCAAGTTGTTCTTCCAAGTCACTCGTTTCTACTTCTGAATTTAGTGTTGCTGTTGTTTCCTGATTGATTCTCGAGAACATGACAGTGATACGAAAGTATATATAGTCCGACATGCTGTCACTACCTACAACAGTTTAAATTTTTCTTGATTTGAGTCTCGAGCTATATATAGTGCGACATGCTGTCACTACCTACAAAAGTTTAAAGAACCACTGCAAGAAGGAAGACAGTTGACGTCATAAACACTAAAAAAAGAGAAAGGAGACGTAGCACGAAGGAAAGTACCTGAATGAGACGAAAATCGATAGATGTGATGTACATGTGCAAACAAACGAATGGTTTTAATTTCAGAAAAATTGGATGGTTTTTTCGAAAGAAAAAGATTCACAAACTGAGCGAGTCAGTATCGTGTTGGTCCACATCTGACCCTTAAGCAAACAGTTATTCGACTTGACAGAGTTGTTTCGTGTCCCCCTGGGGGATTTCGTGCCAAATTCTGTCCAACTGGTGCGTTAGATTGTCAAAAACCCGAGCTGCTTGGAAGGCCCTGCCTGTAATGCTCCTAACGTTTTCAATTGGAGAGACATCCGGACATCTTGTTGGCAAAGGCAGGGTTTGGCAAGCACGAAGACAAGTAGCAGAAGCGCTCGCAGTATGTAGCCGTGCATTACCTTGCTGAAATGTAAGCTCAGAATAGCTTGGCATGCGGGACAGCTACAAGGACGTAGAACATAGTGGAAGTACCGCTGTGCTATAAGGGTGCTGCGGATGACGAGCAAAGGGATGCTTTTACGAAATGAAATGACACCCCAGACCATCACTCCTAAGTGTAGGGCTGTATGACGAGCGACACTCAGGTTGGTATCCCACCACTGTCCGGGGCGTCTCCAGCCACGTTTCCGCTGGCCATTGGGCTCCGTTCGGAGCGGGACTCATCACTGAGGACAATTCTGCTCCACCCAGAGGTATTTCCGGCCGAATGTGCCCGACACCACCATAGACGAGCTTTCTTGTGTGTAGAGGTCAATGCTAGTCGGCGCAAGGGCTCCTTGAGCTCAACCCCCTTTCGGGTGAGACCCCTGTTAATGGGCCGTGTGCTCACGGAAGCATCATTGGCACGTCGGATCAATGATAATGATGACTCTGGGCTTCTGAGTGCCTCTCTGACGATTGCTCGGGCTTCACGCTCTGTCGTCTCTCAAGACCGACGTCCTGCCTTCTTGATGCTCTGTTCGCCCAATCAAACGTCGATCGGTGCGCCGATTATTCTACCCAGCGTCTTTGAGCCCAGTTACACGTCCTATCCCGAACGCTGACATCTGCATGTAATGTTCACACGCCTGTCTGCAAGGCATAGTTACTGTCCAACTGAGTACAAGACTTTATGACCTGGTGTCGACACGTCTCCTATTCTTGGTAGCTGCACCGTGAAATCGCAATGCAGCGTGACACATTTATCCATTAGCCGTCATTGTTAACAAATTGACATATTCTACAGATACATGTGTGAATATCATTTTGTGAGCAATCTGCGTAATTCATTCGTGGTGCGTATGTTTAGTGTTTTCCTGACCAAAGTCTACTATTACTGGGAAGCATAAATATCAGATCTTTGACATTTTAGAATATTTAAAACATGTGACAACCGGATTTCTCTTTCACCTATACAAACACCCGAAAACCTCAATATCTTGTCTCAGTCAGAGTTTCCCTTGTGCAGTATTTTTAGTGGTATAGTCACGCTGTTCGTAATACAGAACTGCATATGTTCCATTTTAACGTTAATTTATTTACAGAGCACCATTTAGCAGTAAACAGCAAACATTTTGTTTACTTTTCAAGATTTGGGGTCGGGGGCGTGACCCCAATGATGGCGTATGAATTCGGCTGCTGGCATATCACAATGTAGTGCAGTTCCTCTAGCCCTGGAGCTTCTCCATAAGTGATGGCCGTTGTGTTAAATCTATTTGACGTTAAGTACCTAAGAGAGACAAAGATTCGATAAGTTTGAAATTATGCCTAAAGAGTGTTGGAAATAGCGAAGTTTCCAAAAGTTTGAAATTATTCTTACTGAGTGTTGGAAATCGCTAAACGATCTTTTTCAAATAATGGATGGATAGAGTCCGTGTTTTTGCGCACCGTCATTTACACTGCCTCAAGACAGACACAAAGCTGCTAACTGCAATACTTGCCTTCTTGCGTTTAACCTGAACATGAGACTATACCTCTTAAGCAATAGGTTATGGCAGCATTTTAAGTTTTTAAATTCGTCAAAAATTACATGACACATTGAAAAGCAAATATTTGTTGTGCCTGAAAGCGTTAGATAGACAACATGTAAACCCGAGTTCGAGTCTCGGTCCGGCACACAGTTTTAATCTGCCTTGGAAGTTTCACATCAGCGCACACTCCGCTGGAGAGTGAAAACCTAATCCTGGAGACAACTTGCAACTGGTACCAAGTTCCGGGCTCTAGAATAGTCGCTTACAAAGGGGCCCTAAGAACTTCCTCAGGCTGATACAATTCGTGCTGAAAGGGCGTACTGGACACGACTAAGATTTCAGCATATGTAGACGCCCCACCCTTTGTCTACAAAATCGACTTTGGAAATTTTAGGCTTGCTGTTGCACATCATATGGTCGCTGGTAATCAGAGCGTTCGTAGCCGACCGACCGTCTTAGCCTTTAGTCCGATAAGCGCGATGTCTCTAAGTCGAATCTCCCTGCCGGTACCTTTCTTTTTGTTTTTTCATTCCCACATACACGTATCGAGGTGAAACATGCCGTCACCTTCTCCGCGAAATTTCTGCCAATGGTCTTAGTTTAGTTGCAAGAGACCACTGGCTCATTTGGACCAAGAGTGAGAAAATAAAGTCACATTCAAATCCCAGCAAACTCAGAACAACATTATGCAAGAATTCTCTGACCTACATCTTGAAGCCATTCGTGAGAGAAGAACAATTTCTTTGGCTTCTCTGTTCATGGGGAAGTGCAGACGAATCCGGCTTTGTACGACGAAACTTTTCGCAATCGAAATGGTCTACCAACGTGCAGTATTAAAGTAATTTCTCCAAAATGTACTCCACTGGTGCAGCCTTCCAACGTTTATTTTACACGGAGGCGAATACCCTTAAAACACGACTTAAAACCTGCTCGTGTATCATCAAATAGAGTAGAGACATAAGTTCTAGATAAGACTGCATAAGCATTCAATCAGTCGTGCATCATCAATTGTCTGCACAAATATTTGGTGATATGCCTCGGTATGCTTGGTACGCCGTGAAATTATGTGACGATCGAGAACCGTTTTCGAAAGTAAACCGAATTTGTTTTACAAGAGACACACAGAACAAACCATGCGCATGCAAAGATTCGGTGTTCATTACACGTGCTCTGTGTCTCAATAAATGTTATTTGTCCTTGTTTCTGTAATTAGGAACATCCTGATTCGTGCAGCACTTGTCACAATTCTTGATACAATAACATAAATAAAATGACCATGCTGGTTGGATTGAAAGTTCTCATGTACACATTCTTATTTCTTAACTTCTTACGAAAGTCTTTTTTATTCATTCAGGATAAAGACTACGAAACGGATACATAAATAATTATACAATAATTTGTATGGTCATAAGAAATCTATTGATAGAGTAAAAAAATGTTCCGTCTGCGAGATACGATCCACAGATCGCGGTACTATGAAACAAAGCGCTTAATCGTTTGGCTGCCGCTTGTTTCAGTACGAGTGAGCATCGAAGTACATAACCACGCCAAAAATTTTCAAACACTATTTTCGCAAAAACGGTCTTCCTGTCCGCATATACCGAAGTTTTAGTCGTGCCCTAGACATCCTGTCAATATGAATCAAATAGTCGAGGGGACATTCTCATGGTCCCATTTTTATAGAGATACTTTTAACGAATGTTTGTTATATGTTCCATATTGTGTCACCCATATTAAATGTTTTAGTGATAATGCCCTGTAAACACATGAGATACAACTATGAAAACCATTTACCTTGTACAGCAACGATTATTCTGTGGTATGGGATTTGCTTCTCGCTAACATGGATGTTGGGCGCTAAACTTTCTTTACAGCATACAACGTTGTGTATATACACAAGGTTTAATTTGTTCCCACTCTTCTTTTACTCAGTCTTGTTGGTGTAGATGAAATTTGCATCGGTGCTGGTATAGTAACGGAAATCATTACGAAGGCAGGGTTCCTAGGAGAGTGGTATACAGTGAAGAGTACATCTACAGGACTTATTATGATAGTATTGAGACGCCCTGCTAAACCTGCAGGAGAGGACAAGTAGTTTAAATTATGGAAAGGGGCCAAAATAATTGGTTATCAGTTACACTCGAACATTCAACTTCTTCTTTGATGAAACATTACAAAAGCCAAAAAAAAAAAAAAAAAAAAAAAAAAAAAGCACAGCTTTAGTTTTGGAATGTAAGTAGCGGCTGAATGCGCCGTACAATTTCATGCCTTAAGGGCAAGACCACTTTAATTTAGGAACGGCGGAAAGTCAATAACTTAAAGCTGAATCAAAAACAGAAATTTAAAAGACAAAGCTTTATCTTAAAACAGCTCCTTAATTAGACTGAAGGCCAAAAGAATCTGACACTAGAAAAGCAAATAACTTAAATTCAAAATCGGCTGAAGACTCAATAACATTAATTTTAAAAATGCCAAAGGCTTGACGTAAAACAGTTCTTAAATTAGGCTGAAGGTCCAAACCATCTGACGCCTTAAGGGCAAAACAACCTTAATCTAAAATCAACACGATGAGGAAAATACACTGCCTGAACTTACGTCAACGGCCAGGGCAGGTAGCGAGAACATTAACAGCCACATGGCCGAAGATTCTGCTGGTGCACTTCAGTTCAAATAACCAAGTACAGTTAAACTCCACCGGAGGGTGACTAAAATCTGCCAATTCGAAAACACACATTGTTGCTCGCGGGAATATCCCAACGACCGACAACGAACTCCAAACGACACAATGTGAACAGTCGTGACTTGCTGGTAGATTAAGTCAAGACTCAACTTTCGTGACCAGGAGTGGTGAGCCACGAACCTCGTAGAAATGTGAACAGCACCACACACTCCGACACCGACGCCTTCAGGGGGCCCGGCCAAGCTACGCGCCACGGAGATTTCCACGCTGCTCCATGCCAACCGACCAAGAACCGCACACAGCCCAGTCGGAAACCAGAAGTGCCAGGCCAAAGATAGTCCAAGGTGCGAATATCGGTACACACCGCTGCTGCCACCCGCGGAAAGAGGGGATTACGGCATAATCGCGATAACCGCGGGAGACTAACCACAGAATAGCAACCAAGGTTTAATCCAACGCATAGCCTGAGCCAGCCACGGCTCAAGTAGTAGTAAGTGTTAGACATCCCTTGGATTGCCACCTGTAGAGTGTAAAATGAGACGTCAGGATGATAGTGGATTTGTTCAGTTAACTTCTTTATTCCGCCTCTTAGCCAAAGTACATCAGGAGCAGCCAGGAGGAAGCGTCCAGTTGCCTTTCACGTGAAACATATCGTGTCCTGCATTGCTGACAGCGCAAAGAGCAGTGGCAAGCACAGCATCGCTCAGATGCTGTTGTCGGCTATGTCTCCGGCTGTGACTGTGATGAGAGCGTCGCAGCACAGCTGATGATGGCTGTGATCTCCCTCCAACAGGCAAGCGGCTCCCTGCTCCAGCGGAATCTCTCTCGTGACTCAGGGTAGGCTGGCCTGTCTTTTGGTTGAACAGAGGACCCCGTACTGCATTCCAGGACGTTGCACTGGCTGTCAGACTCGTGGTGTAGGCAGTCATACTCAGATAAGGATATTTTAGTACCCAAATGACTGAGTATTTATGAGCTACAGACCATATTCGTTTTGGGCTTAAGGCATATGGTCTAAACACTTCCGTGGTGGATTGTGAGGAAAGGGTTCCATCTTTCCGTTAGCGTGTTGCAGCATCGGCTGTTGCTACACCGCACCCAGCTGGGTTTGCTGCATAATGCCTGTTGGTCGTGTTTTGCCTCGCAACGCATAACACTCTTGCGTGCCTGCAGCTGACTGTTGCAACTCACTTCCGCTCTGGCATAGTTTTTGACTTAATATGGTCCTCTTTATCAAGACGTGGCCCCTTGGTTCGAGAAAACTACACTCCTGGAAATGGAAAAAACAACACATTGACACCGGTGTGTCAGACCCACCATACTTGCTCCGGACACTGCGAGAGGGCTGTACAAGCAATGATCACACGCACGGCACAGCGGACACACCAGGAACCGCGGTGTTGGCCGTCGAATGGCGCTAGCTGCGCAGCATTTGTGCACCGCCGCCGTCAGTGTCAGCCAGTTTGCCGTGGCATACGGAGCTCCATCGCAGTCTTTAACACTGGTAGCATGCCGCGACAGCGTGGACGTGAACCGTATGTGCAGTTGACGGACTTTGAGCGAGGGCGTATAGTGAGCATGCGGGAGGCCGGGTGGACGTACCGCCGAATTGTTCAACACGTGGGGCGTGAGGTCTCCACAGTACATCGATGTTGTCGCCAGTGGTCGGCGGAAGGTGCACGTGCCCGTCGACCTGGGATCGGACCGCAGCGACGCACGGATGCACGCCAAGACCGTAGGATCCTACGCAGTGCCGTAGGGGACCGCACCGCCACTTCCCAGCAAATTAGGGACACTGTTGCTCCTGGGGTATCGGCGAGGACCATTCGCAACCGTCTCCATGAAGCTGGGCTACGGTCCCGCACACAGTTAGGCCGTCTTCCGCTCACGCCCCAACATCGTGCAGCCCGCCTCCAGTGGTGTCGCGACAGGCGTGAATGGAGGGACGAATGGAGACGTGTCGTCTTCAGCGATGAGAGTCGCTTCTGCCTTGGTGCCAATGATGGTCGTATGCGTGTTTGGCGCCGTGCAGGTGAGCGCCACAATCAGGACTGCATACGACCGAGGCACACAGGGCCAACACCCGGCATCATGGTGTGGGGAGCGATCTCCTACACTGGCCGTACACCACTGGTGATCGTCGAGGGGACACTGAATAGTGCACGGTACGTCCAAACCGTCATCGAACCCATCGTTCTACCATTCCTAGACCGGCAAGGGAACTTGCTGTTCCAACAGGACAATGCACGTCCGCATGTATCCCGTGCCACCCAACGTCCTCTAGAAGGTGTAAGTCAACTACCCTGGCCAGCAAGATCTCCGGATATGTCCCCCATTGAGCATGTTTGGGACTGGATGAAGCGTCGTCTCACGCGGTCTGCACGTCCAGCACGAACGCTGGTCCAACTGAGGCGCCAGGTGGAAATGGCATGGCAAGCCGTTCCACAGGACTACATCCAGCATCTCTACGATCGTCTCCATGGGAGAATAGCAGCCTGCATTGCTGCGAAAGGTGGATATACACTGTACTAGTGCCGACATTGTGCATGCTCTGTTGCCTGTGTCTATGTGCCTGTGGTTCTGTCAGTGTGATCATGTGATGTATCTGACCCCAGGAATGTGTCAATAAAGTTTCCCCTTCCTGGGACAATGAATTCACGGTGTTCTTATTTCAATTTCCAGGAGTGTAGTTTATCCTTCAAATTACTGTTCTTGGAGGCCCACCCTTCTGGTCCCATTTCATCTTCTAAGAATAATGAGTATTCTAACAATTGGTTACCTTAACGCTATCTGTCAATTCTACACATTTCTACAGGGCTCCTTGTCCTGCTCCTTAACTGAAACACCATGGAACTTATTTCATTACTAGGCTTCTTGCACAATAACTTCTAGCGGTCTGTTCCAAGCTTACAAGCTAAAATTAATCAGTTATCCTTAATACTACCTCCCTGTGCGTTCATCTTCCTTCTGCCGCTATTATGCTCGTGGTATACAGTCCACTGGAATCTGAACGACGGTTGGGTACGAACTCAGTCTTGTGTTTCGTCTTTTATGTACCAAAACAAGGACTTCACACAGCAGAACAAGTGCCGCTGTGGTGGTTAGTATCACAATAGTCAGTGTTCTTACTTTCTGGTACTGATTTTCCTAATTTAAATGTACATGCTGCAATAAGTTTTCCAGGCGAACATTCTGCCGGTTCAGAAGCCTGTTTGTAGGCTTCTGAAATCCTCTTCGGCATTGATTTTGTTAGAGCTTGTACATCTTGTAGTGAAAGTGTCTCCCACTCTTCTCATAGCACTCTTTGCAATTCAGATACAGCCCAAAATTGCCTTGCATTGCGATAAAATCACCTTGTAAGTATTCCGCTAAGGTTTTCCACTGGATTCAAATCCAGGAAACGTGCATGCCAGGTTAAGACATCGATTAACTTCAGACCAGAGGCATTATGTTGTTGAAACATTAGACTTCCCTCGTATAGGTCCTTGGACATTCTAGTTCATTCTGTCTCTAGTATCTCAGTGTACATTAGGTTTCATTCTACTATTCGCCCAAGCAATGTGAGACTTTAGTGCAGAATGCTGCACAAATCACAAGACTTGTACCTCCAAGATTTCTGCTCGTTCATACCTGCTGCTCTGTTATCAGATCATGGCAGTCATATTAAAATCCATACGACCGCATAAATTAAACTTCTTCTCTTCATTGAAGACCACTTTATACTATTCTCAAGTCCATGACATACGTTTTTGAGCACTCTCCAGTCTACCCTGTTTATGTCTGTATGCTAGAGCAGGTTTCTTCAATCGTTTGCCAGTTACTGGCAACTGTAAAACATCTGAGAATAGTAACGGTTTGTGGCCCTTGCTTTGCATGAAAGTAACCGTTTTGATGCCTCAGATAATTTCCTACTTTACCCATGTTTTCCGGTTTGTCTAAATCGTGCTCCGAATACAACGAAATTATAAATCAATGTAACGGAACGTTTCAGGTTCTTGGCGAATTGATAATAAGATCCCACAGTTTGTAGGTAGGATCATGGAGGCATATGGCATTTGATATCTACGCACAGGTCATGTAATTCCCGTAAATAACGGGCCCTTTATTTGCGTATGCAATGATGGCATCCGATAGCGACCCAGGAGGGTTCCACAGGACTTAAGTCAGGCGAATTTGATCAGCGAGACATCAACGTGAGGTCATTATATGCTTTTGAAACCACTGTAGCACGGTTCTGGCTCTGAGGCAGAGATAATTATACTGCTGAAAGATGACGTCGCCGTCAGGGAAGACGTCACGCATGAAGGAATACAAGTGGCTCTCAGCTGTCAGTGCGTCTTTGATAACTACCACAGGTCCCATGCAAGCGAAGTAAATTGTCTCCCAAAGCATAATACTGCTCCCACTGGCCTGCGTCCGTGATGCGCTGCGCGCTACGATCCGCCATTCACCTCGATGACGGCGTTTGTGGAGACGAACAGCGACCTAGGTGAGCCGTGCACGGTTCGCGTTTTCCCATTTATTGTTCGTGACCTTCTAATACGCTACTTATTCCATATACTGGCGTCACTAACTTCCTGCCTTACTTGCTCGTGAGCGGCAGGAGCAGAGCGTATCGATAAGTCTACTGTTATACCGTCTCTGGAGCGACCGAAAGTATTTCCGGGTCGTCGTGTGTCTGGCAGTTAGTTGGAGACGGACCAGCAGTGCAGTAGGGACTCAGCAGCAGTGAAGTTGGGGATGGAGAGCTGGTGAGGCGCCGACCGCTAGTGCTCGCCGACCGCTGGCGACACACATGAACTGTCCGACGGAGAGAGAGTGGAGCGGGACGACCTTTGGTTGGTCGTCTCATCGGCCGACGTATATTTGGTCCATTCACCGTTCGGGGCCTGGGCAGTTGGTCGGTTGGCGTGGAGCAGTGAGGAAGTCTCCACAGGGCATAGTTTGGTTGGGCCCTTTGGTGGCCTCTGTCCGGTGTCGGAGTGTGTGGTGCTGTTTCCACTGCTACGAGGTTCGTGGCTCACCGATCCTGGACATGAAAGTTGAGTTTTGACTTAATTTACCAGCAAGTAACGACTGTTCACGTTGTTTCGTTTGGAGTTCGTTGTCGGCTGTTGGGATATTCCCGCGAGCGACCACGTGTGTTTTTCAAGTTGGCAAATTTCAGCCACCCTCCGGTGGAGTTTAACGGTACTTGGTTATTTGAATTGAAATGAACCAGCGGAATCTTCTGCCTTGTGGCCGTTAACATACCCGGTTACCCGACCTGGCCGTTGACGTAAATTCAGGCAGTGTGTTTTCCTCATCGTGTTGTCGCTCTCCAGCACGCTGTGTAGTTTGACAGCTCAATGTATAATTGGATGTGGGCGCCAATATCTTCTACGTAGTTCCATTGAACTCCCAGTTGTGTGCTGGTCGGGTAAAGCGGAGTTTACCTTGTCGGTGGGTCCGTTGACTGTCTCTCGGTTGGGTTGTCGTCGGATCGACAATAGTTAGGCCGACTGATGGTCTCACCTGAGCTTTAGTGTTTGAATTCCAGGCCGACCCTCAGAACTTCTGAGTGCCCTTGGGTGTACTGCCTTTACTTGTTTGTTCTTGTTGTTTGTACTTGTATGGCTTCTAGCCGATTTTTAGATTAAGGTTGTTCTGGTGGTAGATGGTTTGGGCCTTCAGCCTAACTTAAGAACTGTTTTATGTAAATCCTTTCGCATTTTTAAAATTAATGTTATTGAGTCTTAAGGTTGGGCCTTCAGCCGATTTTGAATTTAAGTTGTTTGCTTTTAAAGTGTCAGATTATTTGGGCCTTCAGTCTAATTAAGAAACTGTTTTAAGATAAGGCTTTGCCTTTTTAAATTTCTGATTTTGCTTGAGGTTTAAGTTATTGGCTTTCAGCCGTTTTTAAATTAAAGTGGTCTTGCCCTTAAGGCATGAGATTGTACGGCTAATTAAGTTCCAAAACTAAAGCTGCGTGTGTGTGTGTGTGTTTTAATTTCTTGGCTCTCGTAATGTTTGATCAAATAAAAGGTTATATGTTCGAGTGTAACTGACAGCCGTTTATTTTGGCTCCTTTCCACAACTTAAACTACTGTCCTGTCCTGCGGGTTTAGCAGGGTGTCTCACTAGGGTAGCAAAAATGTGATTCACCTGAAGGGCCGATACGTTTCCTTGGGTTGAATGTCGAATCCACATGGTCCCGTTACTACAGCAATCGTAATTGACGATGTTCTTCGGTCAATATGTGAACCCGTTTGGATGGTCTGCTGCGTATCTCCAAGTTCAACAGCGTACAAGGAACGGTGTGCTCCAAAACACTTTTGCGTACACCGTCATTGTGCTCTTTCGACAGAGATTCCACAGGTCACCGTCTATGCTACTTTACAGAGCAGAAAGCCTCCGAACCGCACGTTCTGTAAAGAGTCGCGGACGTCCAACCATCTAGCAACTGTTGGTAGTTTCACTGCCCTTCTACCTCCTTCCATAGACCTCAAGACAGTAGCACTTGTACATTCCACCAGCTTCACCGGATCAGAGATACTCATTCAATGGTTCTCAGTAATAATAAGGAGGCTTATGTCAGTTGATTTCCCCACTTGTAGCCCATATCTTGGTTACCCCATCCGTGTCTGCTCGGCTTACGTAACTTTGTCACCGCGTCACGTGCCCGAAACGCCACTATGCGGCATCAGAGTGGTTCTAAGCACTATGGGACTTAACATCTGAGGTTATCAGTCCCCTAGAATTGGAACTACTTAAACCTAACCAACTTAAGGACATCACACACATCCAAGCCCGAGGCCGGATTCGAACCTGCGACTGTAGCAGCAGCGCGTTTCCGGACTGAAGCGCCTAGAACCGCTCGGCCACAGCGGCCCGTCCAGGCGGCATCCAACGTCAAGGTGGGCAGTGTTCATGTTTTGGCTTATGAGCGTATACTGTACTGTTGACACCAAATGCGAAACTATATAACTGCACTTGCTAATATACTGGATCTCGTACTAATTCACGTACAAAGTGCGCAACAACTCCAACCGACAATGTTAATTTTCGTACAGATATCCATGTTTCTACACTCATTTCCGCTATTGTACTTCGATATTACGATTAGAGACCAACTCAGAGTGTGTCTCCTACGAGTAATCGTACAGAGTTACTTCTCTACCTGTGGCTTGTGTAAAGAGAAGACGTAGTTCTGTTAACCAGTTCAGGGCCCACAAGTCGCGCAGTGGGAGAGAGCACGGATAGATCTGTGCCTTTGGCCGCAGATCGCTATCGCGGTGGGGCTGCTGTGTATTACTGCCCTTGTGAAGCCGCGCGCAGGTTCTTCCTACAGCTGGCCGGTCGGTCCCGTGCAGAATACGCTCATCTGGCAGCTACGTGAGCGCCCTACACAAACGCCACGCCCGCAGCCGGTTGGTGCGGCCTGCTTTGAAGTGCGGTCGCTACGCCCCTCTCCCCACTAGCCTCGTGGACCTAACACCCACACCGCCCACAACCACATTGCTCTACCCCCCCCCCCCCCGGGTACCCAAGTCCATCGCGCTGTCTCTACTCCTTCCCCCATCCCCCCACCCCCGTCGTGCCCCCCCCCCCCCCACCCTTTTCCTTTAACCCACTCAGCGAGCAGCCTCGCACGAATGGCCGTACACGACTGGTGTGGCGGAGCCGACTAACGAGGAGCTAATTGGACGAGAACACGCCTGATTAAAGGGGCCAACAGGCTGCGCTGCCCCCTCGTAAACACCGACTTGAAGGAGTCAGCCGACGGGCGCCCGATGCTAACAGAGTGTCGACTGCACGGCGTCGTTACAACAAATACAGAAAATCGACACGATTTGTTCCGGAAGTAGCGGAAATTTGAGGACAGCGTCACTTTGACGTCAGTTTTGAGCACAGTAAGCAATCGGCCCCAAAGAACAATGAGACTAACTCGCAGCATTGCGCTTCGCGGTATATCTAACCTGCCAACCAATTTGGCACGTGTGGGAGACAGTTGTTACACTTCCTGTTGCTCGTGTCTTTTGATGGGTCTTCCACATAGATTTAGTAAAACGGTTCATTCATACTGTTATTTACAAAATAAATAGTAGAGAGTGTTTCTGTGCTTAACCCTTCGTTATTGTGGTCAGCTGATTTAACAGGATTAACTTGGTGGTATTATGGTAACACCAAATTAAGTTTTCATTTAGAAAAAAAAAAACAAGCTTTGTGGCAAATGTTGAAGAAAACGCCAAACCTTGACATCATACATCAACTACAAAAAGTTTTACTTTTTCTAGAACAGCGCTGGTTACTTAAACTTCTGGAAAGTTATGTAATTTTCAATCATAATGTTCCCATTGTCAAAAATAAGATAAATACGAGGTACATTTACAGGGATTCGAAAATTCATGCTACAAACTTCGGAAAAGTTAAAGAGGGGAAGTGAGTACATTATAGGGTCAATAGGAACGCATAACCAGAAAAGTACCATTTCCGTGCTAAAGCCGTTTGAAAACATGTTCCATAGCTAGGTATGCAACAGCTAATGTCATTTGACATCTGTCCTGCTTTTCTGACCTTGTTCGAACCTCATTGACGTGTTTGTGAATGTCAGAACAACAAGGCTGAGCACACGTTTACAGAGTACTCCGACATGATTCTTATGAATGGCGAAGCTCACGGTAATGGTAGAGCTGATCGTCGTCTTTATCAAGATCGTTATCCACAACGTTCGACTCCAACCCGTATCTTTTTTCGACACAATTTTCCAACGTCTTCGATAAAGGGTAACTTTACCATCAACAGGTGTGACTATGGCGCTCCAAGTAGACGACGCAAGCCCGGATTGGAAGAGACGGTACTACATCACGTCGAAGAAAACCCATCAACACGAGCAATTTGTTTGGCTATTAATGAGTGGAACTGTAAAAGATGTGATGTACTGGGTCTTGTCTAATCAGTTATTCCTGAAAGTGGCCGCGTTGCCAGCATGTTTTCAAATAGTTATAGCACACAAACGGTACTTTCCGCCCAGGGGTTCCAATTCAAAATAATATGTATTCACTCCCCTCTACAAAAATCTAGAAGTCTGCAACGAGGCCGGCCGCTTTGGCCGAGCAGTTCTAGGCGCTTCAATCCGGAATTGCGCTGCTGCTGCGGTCGCAGGTTCGAATCCTACCTCGGGCATGAATGTGTGTGATGTCCTTAGGTTAGTTAGGTTTAAGTAGTTCTCAGTCTAAGGGACTGATGACCTCAGATGTTAAGTCCCATAGTGCTTAGAGTCATTTGAATTTTTTGTAACGAGGATTCCCGAACGCCCTGTGTATTGTCCTAGTTTCAGTTGTAATTTGTAGTTTGTTTACATGCGATATTTTTCAAGATTTTCTTGGATTTGGAGAAACCATTTCCTATAATAGTTGCTGCATTGGTGGCCTTGATTCATAGCGATCACTACATGGCTATAAACACGGGCTTTAACGTTTTGTGTGCATTCGGTCTATAGAATCCATATTTGACACCATGTTATGCTCACCCCCATACCTTCTGTGCGAGCTCTACAAAAGCGGAATAAATGTTTAATGTGACGGTGCATCTCTTTCCCATTATAGTCCCGTGGTAAGGGTGGTCACAGCCCGTTATAAAACTGCTGCGGCGGTTTTCGGTGGCTGGCGTCATTAATGTCGCACGGCGCCGCCGCCTCTCCACACAACCGGATGCCTTCGGCCTACGTTCCACTTCACACCAACTGTCATCTGTCACCCATAAATTGCGGAGACAATGAAACAAGTGGTGCGCGGACCACTTCTGTTAAACTGAACAGGGGAAAAACGAGACTGGCTCTTTGTTCAACTGCAGCTTGAAAGTGGAAAATTGTCCACGTTACTGCACTTCTCTAATTTTATCCTTACTAACAAAACGCGTCAAAAAATTCTTTCAGTAAAATGTTAACAACGCCTGCACGAAGAAAAAGACATACCTGTCTCCCTTCTTCTCTGGCACCACTAATGGACAGTTGAATAAATTCAGAGAATACACCGACGAAAAATAAATATCAACACAAAGAAGAAGTTGTGTGACATAAAGGAAAGTTGATAGACATCTGGAAGATGACATCTGTTCAAACTTTGCGGCAGTCGCATAAAAGTGGTCCTAGCAGCGCCACTATGGGTTTGATTTAAATACACGCTGTAGCGGTCGTGAGCGTTAGCTACCTTTGAGTCTTGGCGTGGTTATTTGATGTTAGTGAAGAATGCCTTTACGACAAAAAGAACGCCATTGTAAACAGCCCAGTGAGTTTGAACGAGATCGTGTAATAGGGTTAAGGATAGCTGGACTTTCCTTCCGTGATTTCGCAGAGAGATCTCGAAGGAATGTAGACACGTACACGATTGCTGTCAGCGCTGGTCATTGGAAGGTGCAGTCTAAAGAAGAACGTGCTCCAAACTGCTACCTGGCACTACCGAGACAGCAGACCGCCGTGTGACTGTGGCGCATCTTACTGCTTCTCCGGCAGCAGTTCGAGCAGTAATGGCACCACAGTGACACAAAGAACCGTTAAGTATTGGTTACTTCGACAGCTCCGAACCAGACACCCTGTTGCGTAAATTCCACTGACCCCAAACCACCGCCGTTTGCGACTTCTGTGGTTTCAAGCAAGAGCTCATTGGAGGGCGGAGTGGAGGTCTGTTGTGTTACTGATGAAAGCTGGTTCTGCCTCAAGGCCAGTGATGGCCGTGTGTTGGTTAGGGGGAGGCCAGTTCAAGCCCTGCAACAAACCTCTCTGCATCCGAGACACACTGGAACTACACCTGATGTTACGGTCTGGGGTTCGATTTCGCTTGACAGCAAGGGCACTCTAGTGATTATCCCACCCACCCTGACTGTAGACTTGTACTTCAGGCTGGTGATTCGACCGGTTCTGCTCCCTTTCATGAACGACATTCCAGGGGTGTTTTCCAACAGGATAACACTCGTCCACATACCGCTGTTGCAACCCAACATTTGCCACAGAATGTCGACATGTTGCTTTGCCCGCTCATCACAAGATCTCTCTCCACTAAAGTATATGTGGGACATCATCGTACGTCGAACTCAGCGTCGTCCGCAACCACCATTAAACGTCAATATATTTACTGACCAAATGCAGCAGGCATGGAACTCCATCCCAGAAATTGTCATCCGGTACTTATACGACACAATACATTCATGCTTGCATTCAACATTTTGGCGGTATTGCCGAATATTAATTGACATTTGCAGTGACTTTCCTCGCGCCTATATTAACGTCTGATCTTGTAACGTTAATCACTGACATGTTTTGCATTGACAATTACATTTCCGAGATTTCTTTATTCTACACTGATTATTTGCTCATGCTGGAAATTTTTTTCGTCAGCATAATAATGAAACTGCGCCAACCTCTTCATCTAAGGGTATTTCTTAGACTCATTGTCCTCAATTATTTGTTGGATATACTCCACACCATTCCGTCCCATACAGTTTTACCCTGTGGTACCATGGACGTTATTCCCTGATGTCATAGGACATGTCCTGTTATCCGGTCCCTTCTCCTCGACGGTGCTCTCCGTATGTACCTTTCCTCGCTGGTTATGCGGAGATCCTCCTCATATTACAGTTATTAACACAGATCAAACAATCCTATACATTTATAGTCAAAAACAGAAAGTTATTGAGAAAAATTCCATTCTATCACTTGTTAGTCGTCTGACTGTTGACCCTACAGGAAGTGCTCAATGCAACTGACATACATTCTTACACGTCCTTCAGCCGTTCTTCTCAAAAAATTATGAATTCTTCCAGAAACACCACGCGCCCTCGTATCTGTGACCTGCGTGCTACACACGCTCCTCCAACATGTGCATATTGTCGATGGGTATGGAATAATCTAATTCCATTACGTACGGTATTGCAGTGTCTGTGTTGTTCAGAAGATCACTGCAATGTTCCTTCAGGCCTGCACGCATATCCGACGGAACTGGAGCCTCTACAGCTGTTGTAAAAATATTCGCAGTTGCGAATATGGATAAACATGAGCTGCATAATAGACTGACGACAGTGAAAATTTATCCGGTACCGGGACTCGAACCGGGATTTCCCGCTTATCACGAGCAGTTGCCTTACCTTTTTCTTCTTTTGATGCCTTTTATAGTTATTATTTTAAGTTGGCAATTGCTCTCTGACCATTTTCTTAGACTGTCTCCGCATAGTTCATCGAAGTAGGACGTTCCCATGTCCAGAGAATATATCAGTTCTAAGTACAAGTGTGGAAGAGGCGGGGATCAACTCTCATGGCAGGAACACACCAGATCTGGCGTGGGTTAAGGAAGACACAGAAAAGTAAATTGGACAAAAATTGTCTGTATTTGGGATTGCAGACAATTGCACAATGACGTTCACTGAGTAAGTGCTAAAAATCAAGAATACTTTACTCGCGATCAGAAAAAAGTTGTGAGCTGCGGGTCCATAAATCCACTGTCCTGAGGGAAGTATCCCGCGTCCGTAAAGAGGAACAGTTTAGTAGGTACCTGATGAGGAGTCGTATGGGTATTAAGGGCCAACACCTGTCGCAGCAGTAACTAGACACCACAAAATGGTTCAAATGGCTCTAAGCACTATGGGACTTAACATCTGAGGTTATCAGTCCCCTAGACTTATAACTTCTTAAACCTAACTGACCTAAGGACATCACACACATCCATGCCCGAGGCAGAATCCGTACCTACGACCGTATCAGCCGCGCGGTTCCGGACTGAAGCGCCTAGAACCGCTCGACCACAGCTGCTGGCTAACTAGACACCTGTTGCCGATCTGCACACCAGGCGATGCTGTTGTGTGTTGAAAACATCAGAGGCGACACACAACGGCGTGTCTGCGAGGTGAATCCCGTAAAGGCGTGGCTGGCATACTTGCTTCCCATTGACGTGTCTCTGTTGGACAAAAATACGGAAACACAGCGAAAGACATATGCTTCACAAAGCAAATGCTAACCAACCATGCAGATGGCGCTGTTGTATTTGACCAGGAACTGAACGTGTACAGTGTACTCAATGCGTTGCAAGAACTATACGAGGTCTGAACAGTGATCTGTGTAGTTCTGAGTGCATTATGTCGAAACTGAGTGAATTCGAACGTTGGTCAAATGTTGATCGTATGGTAGGTGCTTTCATAACAAAGGAAGCCTAAGACTTTGATGTTTATGCTACGTACAGAGAAATAGGAAAAATATTATCCTCTTTGTCACATCGAGGACGGTCTTTGAAGAGGCCTGTGTCGGGGGCGACCACTGTAAATGTTGTAACGGTTTTGTTTTGTACAGAAAATTGTAATTCTGATAATATTTTGGATGTCAATAGCATCTGAGTAATAGTGAGCAACATCTCTGCCAAAGATGTTGCGCTGCGAGAGACTGTTAGTAGGACCTTGGCTTGTGACTGGAGTGCAGTCTTAGAGAGAGAGAGAGAGAGAGAGAGAGAGAGAGAGAGAGAGAGAGAGAGAGAGAGAGAGGAATAATCGAGTTGCATCTTGTGATGGAAAAAGATGTGTTTAGGCCTTTCTGTGCGACGGCAATAGTTTTCTTATATTATTTTTAATTCATGGAGAGATACTTTTGTAAATTCATTCAGAAGACTCCAAAAGGTGCTGAAATAGCGCACGTGCCTAGACATACAAGCATAGTAATTAACTTGGTCTGGGATTTAGAACAGGAGATTTTTATGATAAAGTAGCAATGTGTGATTTGATCATTTTTCTTCACAGATCTATAGCATACGTGTTTCTACGAGAGTAAAAAGAATTTGCTCAGATTTTCCACTATTCATGTGAAGTGAATCTTTAATATTTCTGGTTTTAAAATATTTTGTCTTACTGATGTAAAGTGTTGTTAATACAGTTACTTCAGTAACAGAACTTCCATTGACAATGATCATTGCAGTAATGAGATTGCTAGGAACTTGAATTTTTATTTTTTAAGTAGTATAGCAGCAGCAGCAGCAGTAGTTAGGAGATTGATGCAGCACAGCATTTACTGATCGCGCAAATCGGTAGGCTGAGGTCATTAGTCCCCTAGAACTTAGAACTACTTAAACCTAACTAACCTAAGGGCATCACACACATCCATGCCCGAGGCAGGATTCGAACCTGCGACAGTAGCAGCCATGTGTTTCCGGACTGAAGCGCCTAGAACAACTCGACCACAGCGGCCGGCAGGCCATTTATAATTCACGTATGATACAATTAACGTTTCAGCGGCGACGTACTTTGCAGATAGGACGTATTTGGTAGTTACTTATATTTCATATTTTCCTCTCAGTCATATTCCTTCTATTGCTGTCAGCGGGCCAGTTTTGTTAAATTTAACAGAGCAGACAGTATTCACGCCACGTGCGTTACAGAACACAGTTTACTGTTGCAATTCTGATTAATTTTTTCGATGCTGATCACTTGTCAAGAATTACAAGATTACTTACGAACTTAAATACGAGCTTAACTCTTTATCTAGTCACAAGTTCAACTTCACAGTTCCACACTGATAATTTACCAGTAAATCTAACTGTGGATTAACGTACAACAAAAGTTAATTATCCGTTTTGAACATGACTACAAGACTAAATGTCGCACTTGGGAACCCTGTCGGTAACAAAACAACACGAAGGTAGCTCCATATCCAGGAAATAGCAGGCCGAGCAGGAAGTCAACAACGACTCTTTAGTGATGCAAAAACCTGTAACAGAAAAATGTTGTGCCGAAGCCATGGTGCCTGGACTACGCAGCAATAGAAGAAAGTCGTATGGTCACGTGAGTTGTTGCACACTGTTTCCAACTGCTGGCTGAGTTGGGGTTCGATGATGATTTGGACAGCCGTATCGTGATATTCCATGGGCGCCAAGTTTGCATTACAACCAAAGATTATTTGACCATTTAGCCTACGGTACACTGATGGTTCCCAATGGTGATGCTGCGTTCCAGGACGACATGGTCCCCGTTCACACAGCTCACATCGTCCGGGACTGGTTTTGTGAGCGCGAGTAGAATTTTGTGAATTTCCCCTGGTCATCACAGTCAAAAGTTCTCAATACTGCTGAGCCAATGTGGTCTACTTTGGAAAGAAGGGTGTTGATCGCTATTCATCTCTATCATCGATACCTGAGCTGGCAACTATTTTGGGTAGATAATTGTATAAGATTCCCATTAAAACCATTAAAGGCTTGCGTATACCCATTCCGAGACGACTGTACGCTAATATGAACACCAACGGGTTTCCTATACCATGTTAGGCATGGTACTGTGTTATGTTATTTTTGTTTCCTTACTTCTGTCCAGCCCCTGTACATTCGGATTTGTTAGTAGCCAAAAACTGGCAAGGTGGTTCGGACGCACGGTAGCATCGGCAAACGGGTTGGTCCCATTACAGTCAGTCTACTTAATCAGAGTTTGGCGGGATGGAGAAGGTTGAAAGGTCTCTGTTGGATTCCTTTCATTTTAATTTCTTCAATATGTTGTCATTTACGGCATAAATTCCTTTTCTAAATTTACTGTGGCGTTTCTGACTATCTGGGAGGAGACTGAGTAGTGGAACGTGTTACTTTTACACATAAACAAGAACGATCTGTCGAACTACTACACTTTAAAACACAGTTTATACGTAATTCATGTCACACAGTCTCATACGGAACCTACATCCGCTTTCTTTTGTATGCTGTATATGATAAGATACTGTCATCCCCCTTCCCTTCTATGTGAGAGGCTGAATGAGCAAATGTATTTCTAGTTGCATGCTGGATGGTAGCAGACAAGCCTGTCTGCTAGAGAACAGTAGGACCAACGTCGGAACAGGTAGCTACGCTTTCTAAAAGCAAAGAGGTTTCTATCCTTAGTATGGTCCTGTCCGTCCCTTGTCATGTAGGTATAGGAAGCTGCCTCTCTGGTCACTTCCGTTTTGTATACGGAAGCACCCTTGGTAGGAGGCCAGGTCAGTCTGTCCGCGGCGAGCGTCTGAAGTGGTAAGATCTCCGGCTAAGCGCGTGTCTGCTAAGTCCGCAGGACAATGGATTTCTTAAGGGGCTCCGGAACGCCCTATACTTGCAATGTTAAAATAACGCTTATAAATTACATCTTTCCTCACAAAGTATTTGAGGTAGGAAGTTGAACTTTTTACAGATTATTTATTGGAATATGGGCTACAACTTAACACAGGGATTTTACAAAATTTTAGTTCAGTTATTAAAGATGATTTTTTTCAATTGTAATGAAAATTCACAGCATTTTTTTGCAATTGTTTATTTATATATTCAAAAATATACAGTTTTTTGGAAAAAGGCTGTGTTAAATTATGCAGAAGGTACTGTGTAACATTTACTGAAAGTTTGAAACAAATATGTTTGGAAGATCCTTAGAAAACATGTAATTAGTATGAAAAAACAAAAGTTTTGGGAATCGAGTGACAAAGATTGGATTAACTTTTTAGTGCATTCCAGGTCCATAGGATGGATTATCTTCATCCTCTGCAAACTTCTCCTCCAGCTTCCTCTTGTTCCTCCTCCTGTTTACTCTTGCTTGTATTTCTAGACTCTTTACAGCCCTGTCTGCAGCCCGAAGGCGTTCCTTGTCTAAAGCAAGCATCGCTCGTACCATGTTAGAACCTATCTTCATTCCCATATTTCTAAATACCTTGCACCTTACAATGTTGCCATCATTGAAAGTCGCAACAGCATCATACACACCAAAGTGAAGTGTTTCTATTCCAACAAATACAGTCTTGGGGATTCTCGACCTTATAACGCTATTTACACTTTCATTGGGGTTTTGAGTTTTTCCGTGAATACACTTTTTCAACAGTTCAGGTGCTGCTAAGTCTCTGAAAATAGGTTTTATCACCACCATTATTGCATGAGGCAGACTATGCTTATGAGTGTACACTTGACCAGTTAGCAATCCTTTGTTATATTTACACCAACTGTCTTCTTCTTTGGGACACAAGCTATGTTGGGGATTTTCATCGGTTGAAGAAGTATGAAAAAAAAGAGCCCAAACAGCCTTCTTCATTTCCTCGACACTTTGTGTATTTTGCCTAATAGCCATTCCATAATAGTTCTGTATTTTGTCAATTACACTGTCAGTTAACCTTTCCTTCCCATCCAACCCTTTACCATCACTGAGTTTTTGTTTTTTGTACGAAGCTTTCAGTCGCCGAAGTCTTGTTCCCATTCGCTTCTGTACGTGTCCAATACACTCAAATTTCTGCACTACAACATCATCACCATAGGGCTTCAGTCCTTGAACATGTTTGAAACTTTTAGAATCACCGTCACCAAGGTAATTAACATATCGCACTTTATCACACGCCTCAGAACGCTGGAATATACTGGCAACACCAGCCACTTCCATTCCTCCATTACTGCCACTATAGTTAGCTTTGCAATTATTTTCATGTGTACCTTTATATTTTTGTGGACATCTACAATACTTTGATATTACTGCTACATCTAAAACTTTCCCTGTATACATACTGGTGGCAGATACTACACCATGAAAAGATGTGTGTCCCCGTTTATGCCAGGTACCATCGAACGCTGCAGTCAAATCTCTGTTACCATTATCTTCCATTACTGCCTCTTCCACAGCGTTCATCATAGATTCTATACAGACATCTTCTACTTTAGACCCTATTAATTTATTATAGGTCGTAAACTTGGTTGGGGGATTTGGAAGATTCATGATGCCACAGAAAATTGCACCTGCAGTAGCACCCTTACCAACTGAACGCAAGGAATAAACAAATCTAATGTTGTGTTCGTAGATTTTGCTACAATTTTCTTCAGTTGCAGTTACTGCAACACTGTTCCAAAAGGTGGTCATGTATGAACACTTATCACATTTCAGTTGTATTTCACTAGCAAGTCCTATGTGCTTTATTATGGAGAGTTCCAGACCAACTTCACTACAATGAATACATCTTACACAGTTTGAAAAAATTCCTTTGAGAACCGACATATCAGATATTTCATTCACATCCGATTCGCCCATAAAACATTCATAGTTTTCACTCATTGAACCAAGCTTCTTCTGTGAAGTATTTTCTTTCCCACTTTGACTGCTATGGGCAGGTGTACTTGAGAGATTAGGTTCACTCACTTGGTTATCGTCTTTATTGTTTACAGTAATAACACATACCTTTGGCTTTCCAACATTTCTCCTTTTCTTAAAAGCCTTCAGAGGATTTCTAATAACTTTACTTTTACTCATTATTATACTTCAACAAAACAGAGACTCAAGAAACAGAATTAATTACGAATATTTTCGAGATAACGACAGAGTAAATAAACATGAAACAATCGACAATCACACCAGCGATATATATTGAACCATCACAGGTTAGCCACAACACATACTTTATCTCACATCACTAAAATGTACCTGATGAACACGGACGTTAATAATAACACCATTTGACAGCAGTTTAACAGCGCCACAGTGGGTCACGCCCATGTAGAACACATTTCAAAAAAAAATTTAAAAATAGTTGTAGTCTTCGGAATTGAATAAATTATATATCTATTAAAAGGTAATAGTCTGCAGATTCAGAAAACGCAAAAAAGTAAAAATTGAACTTTTCATGATTTTGAGCCTTTCCGGAGCCCCTTAAGTTCAGCCTAACTGAAAATTTAATCACCTTTATTTCAGGTTTAGCTCTAAAATTAATGTTATCTTAAATTGCAACGCAGTGTAATTCGAGTGTGAAGTTCAGAATATATTCCGGTAGTTGCTTTGTCACTACTTTGTGAGTAAAGTGGAACCACGTGTTGATCAGTAACTCTAACTAGCATCATCAATCTTCAATGCAAATGGGCGTGAGATTATAACGTCTCGTCTTGACAATATTTTTCAATATAGCAACTTTTCTTTATGTTCAACCCACGTGGGGTGTACTTTGTGAGACCAGTACCACGTGCTTATACAATTGTTTGACCCATCAGGTTAATAGTAAGACGATAGTAAGCAGTTCGAGGATTTTCTTTTGTAAATTGCTTTTCGATCTAATTTGTTTTAATTATCAAAATTATTGTGGAGTTACACTCTTTGTGTAAACCAAGTTGAACACGTGAAGCATGTGGTGTAATCATCAAAGTAGCCCTCAGCTATTCTTTTCGGGAAGATTTCACAAAGATTTAGTATGAATTTAGTATACCAGTGTGTGGTAATTACATGACGGACAGTATTGTGCTACGACCGTAACTTCTTTGGGTGAAAATTGAATCGGTTGGTTGTGGTTAATTTCCACTTGCATACGTTCAACGTTCTTCGTGTGTTATGTTATGAATGCGGTGTTGTATGCAGTCTCCCAATCTTGGCTCCATATTTGATGTGTTTCGTAAGATTAAAATCTCACATTTTCACACTCCTAAATAAGGCACCAGTTTAGTTATGAATCAAGTTTAAGATGCTGAAATTTCAATGATCAATGTTAAAATAAATTTCCAAATATAAACTGATTTATTTCCTTTCATTTAAATTCTCTTATATATATACATATATCACCGGTTGTCGTATGACTATTAAAAGATTATAATTAATGTTAGTCTGGTTGGGAATTTGGTAAGCTAGACTGGATACCTGGTGAAACAGTTGCGCAGTAATGCAAGGTTAACTTCCCCAGACAGCTCACAGCTTTTAACCCGATTTTATTGAATATCAGCACCGCTTTCATAGCAAATTAAAGCAAGAATATTACAAGGTTAGGATCTGCGAGGGTTACTCAGACATTAATGCACCGCATTCCTTTTCCTCAGCTGAAAACAATGCTACGAGTGCATAACGTTACGTGTGTAATATTTGAAGTCTCCTGAGTGAGCGCGCCAAGTTTACGTCACTTCCGACAGATAGCGTAGCTGCAGGACAGTTTCAAAATGGCGTCTATATGTGTTGTACGCTAGAAGCAACGTGCCGTCATTGTATTTCTTATTGTAGAGAAAGAAACTGTGCCGAATATTCTCAAATGCTTATGCAAAGTCTATGGAGAATCTGCTGTCGACAGCAGTACAGTTAGTCGCTGGGCACAGAGGGTGAAGTCATCAGGAGGCGGTTCGGCGGAGCTATTTGTAGCGATCGGGGAGAACATGCACGGCTATCACTCCTGACCTAGCCCCATCGGGCTTCCATTTGTTTGCGCCATTCGTGGAAGACGTTCTGAGGAAGATGCGGAGATGATTCGCATAGTGACGCACTCGCTCCGCCACCAGGACAAGGATTGGTACCGACTGGGCATACACGATCTTCTTTCACACTGGAGGAAGGCCATAGAACAGAATGGAGATTACGTGGAAAAATAGGGTGTGTAGATAAAACACCATTGTTTCGTGTGCGTAATTCTCATTACGTTCAATAAATAATTGTTGAAGAAAAAAATGCGGTGTATTACTTTCTGATCAACCCTCATATTCCATCAAGGAGGTCAGAATATATTCTGATCTACATAGGTCTCGAAAACAACGTGGCTTTCCTCTCTTACTGGAATAACCACACAAGTTTTACGAATATATCGGATCTACTACACAGTCGAGGTGATCCATGGCAACACTGAGAAATAAGATTACAGGCAGTACGCAAAACTTGAAGTAAATTAAGCAATACAAACGGGTATAAATTAATATTACATGACTGTCAGTCGGCTTAGATGTGAAAGAAAAGCATAAATTTTAAGAAAGATAGTCTGAATGCTGACAGCACCAAGAAGTGGGAACACACACATGACATTTGCAAGTCACCTCATGTAAGAGAATCAACGGCCTAGTGACAAGAAATAAAAAAGTCAGCAGTAATCATAATTCGTAAACAGCTGGTGGTCACCTACCACAAATAATTCACTGTAGTAACTTCACGCATCATTGAACACATAATCGTTGTGTTTGTAAAATACGTCTAATACTTCCGATACAGATTTTGTCCTTTTTGCAGATAACATTAAGTATGGACATAAGGCTGAAGTATCAAGATAGCCACAGAAGGTACACAATGTAATATAAGGCAACGTTCAATTAAATGTTACAGGTGACAATTATTGAACTGTATGAAATAAAATCGTTATAACTTCTGTACGGTTTGCATTACGACGTTCAAACTGCACGGTTGACCGCGGGGCGTGATGGGAATTAGTACGTGCTGTACTGTTTAGCGACGAATCCCACTTTCACTTGGATGGGTTCGTCAATAAGCAAAATTTGCGCATTTAGGGGACTGACAATCCGCATTTCGCGATCGAGAAGTCTCTTCACCCCAGCAGGTGACTGCATGGTGTGTAATGTCCAGTCACGGAATAATCGGTCCGATATTCCTTGACGGCTCGGGGACTACCGAACGGTATGTGAAGATTTCGGAAAATGATTTCATCCCGATTACCCAAAGTGGCCCTTATTTCGACACGATGTGGTTCATGCAAGACGGAGCTCTACGCCATCGAAGCAGGAGAGTGTTTTATGTCCTAAAGGAGCACTTTGGGTACCGCATTCTGGCTCTGGCCTCAATTGTATCTGAACACATGCGACTCCTTTTTGTGGGGCTATATTAAAGATAAGGTGTATAGCAATAACCCGAAAACTACTGCTGAAAACAGCCATTCAGTAGATCATCGACACCATCGATGTTCTGGCACTTCAGCGGGTCATGCAGAATTTCGCTATTCGTCTGTGTCGCACATCGTCTTTGATGGTAGGCATATCGAACATCTCATAACCTAAATCCGAATATCTGTAGTGACGTTTAAATGTTGAATAAAGTATTCACCCCGTAGTTTGCAACTAATTTACGGTTTTGGTCACCCTGTATCAAATTTTTAAGTATTCAGACCATAATTATGTATCAAATAAGTTAATAAGAGATGATACTGATATCCCATGGTATCCAAAACAGGTCAGAACACTGTTGCAGAAGCAACGAAAAAAGCATGCCAAATTTAAAAGAACGCAAAATCCCCAACACTGGCGAAGTTATACAGAACCTCGAGATTTACAGTGAATTTCAATGCGAGGTGCTTTTAATAGTTTCCACCACTGTCTCCAAATCTGACAGAAAACCCAAAGAGATGCTGGTCGTACGTAGAGAACAGCAACGGCAATACGCAGTCATTACCTCCGCTGCTGGCCGGCCGGTGTGGCCGTGCGGTTCTAGGCGCTTCAGTCTGGAACCGCGTGACCGCTACGGTCGCAGGTTCGAATCCTGCCTGGGGCATGGATGTGTGTGATGTCCTTAGGTTGGTTAGGTTTAAGTAGTTCTAAGTTCTAGGGGACTGATGACCTCAGAAGTTAAGTCTCATAGTGCTCAGAGCCATTTGAACCAATTCTGAATTCTCACTAAGTAATGAGTGCCTGATCTAAATAAACACTTACGGAACCATCTGAGCAGCGCTCGTATTGTCTGCAGATGGTGCTGGTACTTATTACCTTGTAAAGTCAGCATACCATCAAAACCAATTGCGAACTGTGTTTGGATGAGCCCTATGTAAGGAGCAAAATGTGGTGATTGACTATAAGTAATGAAAAATGTTAAGTCATCACATGGGCACTAAAAGAAATCCGCTAAAATTCGATTAGACGATAAATCACACAATTCTAAAGGTTGTATATTCAGCAAATAGTGATTATAATTACGAACACCTTTAATTGGAACCGTCACATAGATAATGTATGGAGGAAAGCAAATCAACGACTGTGTTTTATTTTAGCATACTTAGAAACCCCAATAGTTGTGCCAAAGGCCGGCCGAGATGGCCGAGCGGTTCTAGGTGCTTCAGTCCGGAACCGCGCGACTGGTACGGTCGCAGGTTCGAATCGTGCCTCGGGCATGGATGTGTGTGATGTCTTTAGGTTAGTTACGTTTAATTAGTTCTAAGTCTAGGGGACTGATGACCTCATGTGTTACGTTTCATAGTGCTCAGAGCCATTTGAACCATTTTTGAACTCTACCAAAGAGACTTCTTATACCATGCTTGTCCGCCCTCTTCTGGAGTACTGCTGTGCGGTGTGCGATCCGATTCAGATGGGACTGACGGACATCGAAAAAGGCTGAAGAAGGGCAGCTCGTTTTGTATCAGCGTGGAATAGGGAAGAGAGTGCTACGGATAAGGTGAATGAATTAGGGAGGCAGGATCTTGCGTAACTTCAGTCACCAACTTTCTCCTCCAATTGCGTTGTTGGCGCTCACCTATATGGAGAGGAATAATCTTCAAAATAAAATAAGAGCAATCAGAGCTCGCACGGAAATATTTAAATGTTTGTTTTAACCGCGCTGTGTTCGAGAGCGGAAGAGTAGAGAAATAACTTGAAGGTGGAGTGTCTCTGCCAGCCACTTAGCTGAGAATCACAGAATAACCATGTAGACGTAGATGTAGACGTCTCTCCCAGACATTATAGTTCTCATCCACAGAATAACGTAAAATATGCTGATTTCTTGTGATAAAAAATGTACTCGCAAATCCATGTCTTCCTTGTGGAAACATCTCCCAGTTCGTACTGAAGGGTTTCAGACGGGTGCCATATTTCTTGACTTCCGGAAAGTGTTTGACTCGGTGCCCCACTGCAGACTGCTAACTAAGGTACGGGTTGGTTCCCAAGTATGTGAGTGGCTCGAAGACTTCTTAAGTAATTGAACCCAGTACGTTGTCCTCGACGGTGAATGTTCATCGGAGGTGAGGTATCACCTGGATTGCACCAGGGAAGTGTGGTAGGTCCGCTGTTGTTTTCTATCTACATAAATGATCTTTTGGATAGGGTGGATAGCAATGTGCGGCTGTTTGCTGATGATGCTGTGGTGTACGGGGAGGTGTCGTCGATGAGTGACTGTAGGAGGATACAAGATGACTTGGACAGGATTTGTGATTGGTGTAAAGAATGGCAGCTAACCCTAAATATAGATAAATGTAAATTAATGCAGATGAATAGGAAAAAGAATCCTGTAATGTCTGAATACTCCATTAGTAGCGTAGCGCTTTACACAGTCACGTGGATTAAATATTTGAGCGTAACATTGCAGAGCGATATGAAGTGGAATAAGCATGTAAAGGCAGTTGTGGGGAAGGCGGATAGTCGTCTTCGGTTCATTGGTAGAATTTTGGGAAGATGTGGTTCATCTCTAAAGGAGACCGCTTATAAAACACTAATACGACCTATTCTTGAGTACTGCTCGAGCGTTTGGGATCCCTATCAGGTCGGATTGAGGGAGGACATAGAAGCAATTCAGAGGCGGGCTGCTAGTTTTGTTACTGGTAGGTTTGATCATCACGCGAGTGTTACGGAAATGCTTAAGGGACTAGGGTGGGATTTTCTAGAGGAAAGGAGGCGTTCTTTTCGTGAATCGCTACTGAGGAAATTTAGAGAACCAGCATTTGAGTGACTGCAGTACAATTTTACTGACGCCGATTTATATTTCGTGGAAAGACCACAAAGATAAGATAAGAGAGATTAGGGCTCGTACAGAGGTATATAGGCAGTCATTTTTCCCTCGTTATGTTTGGGAGTGGAACAGGGAGGGAAGATGCTAGTTGTGGTACGAGGTACCCTCCGCCACGCACCGTATGGTGGATTACGGAGTATGTATGTAGATGTAGATGTAGATGTACTGACGTACAGAGTTGAAAACGCCAGCCGTGTTCGGCCGATGCCGGCCGCCGGCAGGAACGCCCGATGTCGGTGGCTCTGTGGCCGCAGCTTTAGACGTGTTTGCTGTCTCTCTGGACCCGCCAGAGCAAGGTGCGCTGAGTGCCGCGTTGTTTCCGCTTGCACAGAGAGCGGTCGCACACAGGCCCGCAGCACTTTGCTCCGCTCCGCCCACGTACTGCGTACCGAACGACGCGTCCCCGGGCCGCATGCCGCGTACACAGAGGGCCCCCGCAGATAAGCGCGGTCTATGAATTATTTACAGCAACGCCGCCGCCGCCCGCGGCTGGTCCGATCCGCCTCGTACCGTAGCGCCACTTCCCCGTAGTGCGACCACGTCGCCGCACGAACCCCTGTGGTATACGTGGCCCCGCGCAAACGCAGCCTCTGGGAGACACACGACACAGTTTCTGCACCAGCATCCTCTAAGGCCTACATGTCTCCCCTACCCCTCCCCCCCACCCCGCACTTCCGCCGCTATCCATGGTACTCCACATTCACTCGCATCCCTCCCTCTTCCTAAGCCCCTCCCCCCCCCCTCCTCTACCCACTTTCGGCAACCTATTTGCATTCAAATAGCGGCTTCAGAATTCGGCAAAAAACACACCCAGAAACACACGCCTCCTGCATCGCCGCACAATTTGTAAAACGCTCGGATCGCGCTGAATGATACAAACGGTGGTTCTCCCCTTCCCCTCCCCCTCCCCCCCCTCCCTGTCTTCCTTAGTGCAGCTCCAGCCGGAGCTACACCTACCACACTTTCCCATTCCTTCCTCTTCTCCTACAGACCCTCGCAACTGGAGGGAGGAGCGAGATGGCTGTGACACGCAGCGGGAACGGCGCGAACTTCGGGCGAGGCGGGAGGGTTGCCAGGGGTGATAAGCGGATGGCTGCAAAGGGAGCGCCGATAAGATGTGGGGAGGCGAGGAGGCGGCACTTGGCTCGTGCGGCTGCGACCTTCATCTGAAGGCGCTCGCGGCGTACAGACTTCCAAAGAGCGCCTAACTCAACGTTCTGGCTCTCATAGCGTAATCACCCAGATCGAGAAATTGCCAGCGTCGGCGTAAGGTTACTAACGCTCCATCTTGCTCACCACGCTATTGACATATTGCCTAGCCTCACAAGCTTAACCATGTACAGTCGGACTTAATCCATCACGGGAGCGAAGTATTACTCAACAAAGCAAATTAAAAATAAACCATACGCTCACCTGGATATCACTGCCCTACAGACCTGTATCCGAAATCAATGAGCTGACGTAACTGATGGAACGAAACTGAAGATAAATATCAGTAGTCCGTGAAGAAGCTAAGTTTTAAAACAATCCATCTGCGTTGTTGTTGTCTTCAGTCCGAAGACCTGATTGGCGCAGCTCTCCATGCTGCGCTAGCTTCTTCATTTCCGTATAATTATCTCAACCTACGTCCGTACGACGCCGCTTACTGTATTTAAGCCTTTGTCTCCTTTTACAATACTTATCCTTCACACTTTCTACCACTACCAAACTCATAATTCCTTTATGTCTAAAGATGTTTCCTGTCGACCGACTCCTTCTTTTAACCAAGTTTACCATAAATTTCTTTTTTCTTCAAGTTCATTCAATATCTACCCATTTTTTACTCGATCTACCCATCTAATCCACACCATTCTTCTATAACACCACATTTCAAATGCTTCAATCAGAAAACCAATAAGTTTTCATCTCTTCTCCCTGAACTTTAATCCCTTTTCAGATTTCCCCGTAAGATCCTTTACAGCATGCTCAAGTACACACCGTGTCTCACTTCCTTCTTTGAATAGTTTTGCGTTCTCGTTTCACTTCCATTTAAAGCTACACCCCAGATACCTTCAGAAAAGCCTTCTCAACTTTTAAATTTGTAGTGGATATTAACAAATCGTTCTTTTTTATGAAATTCATTTCTTACCATCAGCAGTCTGCGTTCTGTATCTTCCCTACACTGATCACATCCCGCAGGCTGTGGCTAAGGCATGTCTTCGCAATATCCTTTCTTTCAGGAGTGCTAGTTCTGCAAGGTCCGCAGGTGAGCTTCTGTAAAGTTTGGAAGGTAAGAGACGAGGTACTGGCAGAAGTAAAGCTGTGAGGACGGACCCTGGGTCATGCTTCGGTAGCTCAGGTGGTCGAGCACTTGCCCGCTAAAATGAAAGGTCTCGAGTTCGAGTCTCGACCCGGCACACAGTTTTAATCTGCCAGGAAGTTTCAGTTATTTTTTTAGTGATCAAAGAGCAAATCTCATCTCCTACATAAAACGCCTCCGTTCCTAATCTAATTCCCTCAGCAGCATCTAATTTAATTTGACCAAGTTCGATTAACTTTGTTTTACTTTTACTGATGTTCATCTTATAAGCTCTTTTCAAGACACTATCCATTCCGTTGAACTGCCTTGCCAAGCCCTTAGTCATCTCTGACAGAATTACGTCCTCATCAGGAAACCAAAAAGTTTTCATCTCTTATCCCCGAACTTTAATTCCCTTTCCAAATTTCTCCTTAAGATCCTTTACAGCTTGTTCAATGTACAGACCGTGTCTCACTTCCTTCTCGACCACGAAATCCCTTAAATGTCCTTGGGTTCTTATAGCTCCTGTCTGATTTACATACAATAATTTTTCCCTCCTTGTATTTTATCCCTGATGCCTTCAAGACATCATAGAGTGTAGAACAGTCCACATTCTCAAAAGCTTTCTCTAGATCTACACTCCTGGAAATTGAAATAAGAACACCGTGAATTCATTGTCCCAGGAAGGGGAAACTTTATTGACACATTCCTGGGGTCAGATACATGACATGATCACATTGACAGAACCACAGGCACATAGACACAGGCAACAGAGCATGCACAATGTCGGCACAAGTACAGTGTATATCCACCTTTCGCAGCAATGCAGACTGCTATTCTCCCATGGAGACGATCGTAGAGATGCTGGATGTAGTCCTGTGGAACGGCTTGCCATGCCATTTCCACCTGGCGCCTCAGTTGGACCAGCGTTCGTGCTGGACGTGCAGACCGCGTGAGACGACGCTTCATCCAGTCCCAAACATGCTCAATGGGGGACAGATCCGGAGATCTTGCTGGCCAGGGTTGTTGACTTACTTCTAGAGCACGTTGGGTGGCACGGGATACATGCGGACGTGCATTGTCCTGTTGGAACAGCAAGTTCCCTTGCCGGTCTAGGAATGGTAGAACGATGGGTTCGATGACGGTTTGGATGTACCGTGCACTATTCAGTGTCCCCTCGACGATCACCAGTGGTGTACGGCCAGTGTAGGAGATCGCTCCCCACACCATGATGCCGGGTGTTGGCCCTGTGTGCCTCGGTCGTATGCAGTCCTGATTGTGGCGCTCACCTGCACGGCGCCAAACACGCATACGACCATCATTGGCACCAAGGCAGAAGCGACTCTCATCGCTGAAGACGACACGTCTCCATTCGTCCCTCCATTCACGCCTGTCGCGACACCACTGGAGGCGGGCTGCACGATGTTGGGGCGTGAGCGGAAGACGGCCTAACGGTGTGCGGGACCGTAGCCCAGCTTCATGGAGACGGTTGCGAATGGTCCTCGCCGATACCCCAGGAGCAACAGTGTCCCTAATTTGCTGGGAAGTGGCGGTGCGGTCCCCTACGGCACTGCGTAGGATCCTACGGTCTTGGCGTGCATCCGTGCGTCGCTGCGGTCCGGTCCCAGGTCGACGGGCACGTGCACCTTCCGCCGACCACTGGCGACAACATCGATGTACTGTGGAGACCTCACGCCCCACGTGTTGAGCAATTCGGCGGTACGTCCACCCGGCCTCCCGCATGCCCACTATACGCCCTCGCTCAAAGTCCGTCAACTGCACATACGGTTCACGTCCACGCTGTCGCGGCATGCTACCAGTGTTAAAGACTGCGATAGAGCTCCGTATGCCACGGCAAACTGGCTGACACTGACGGCGGCGGTGCACAAATGCTGCGCAGCTAGCGCCATTCGACGGCCAACACCGCGGTTCCTGGTGTGTCCGCTGTGCCGTGCGTGTGATCATTGCTTGTACAGCCCTCTCGCAGTGTCCGGAGCAAGTATGGTGGGTCTGGCACACCGGTGTCAATGTGTTCTTTTTTCCATTTCCAGGAGTGTAGAATCGCCTTTTCTCAAACTATGTTCTAACGTATGTCGTATAGTTAGCATTGCGTGGCAATATAAGGGTAGTGATTTCAAAAAAAGAACAATTTTCTCAAAGCAAAATTCAAAGTATTCAAATTGAAGACAAACTTTTCCAGTAACAGAGACAATTTTGACATAAATCTCGTAATTTCTACTTACTTACTTACAATATAGATGTGCACAAACAATGAAAGATATTAATTTGCGTGCCCAGTCTCATTCTAAAATAGATTTCTTCTTATAGCAAATATTCTTGTTGGAACAGTATATTTCTGATCCATTCTGCAGAGAAACAATAACTGAATTTCTGTCAACACAGCTTTCGACCGCGACAAACAGAATTCCGCACAGAATCTCTGCATTATCTTGTTAAAAAGAATAAATAGTCAGATCGTAAATTGGAAGCCTGGTAAAAAGGCAAATAGCATGAACTAAAATCAAATTCTTTTCTTGAAAACTGAAACAAAAATGATTCAACATCTTTCCATTGTGTTAGATATGATGTAACTCTGAAAAACAGGTTAGGTATGTAGAATACTAACCATGTGGTAACTAATTACAAAAAATAAATATATATTTCAGTTACACAATTTCTGAATTATTACGTTGGAAAAAAAGGTTTCCCGCCTCGTTCAATAGCCTATCATTACACACATTTTTTACGAACTCTTACATCTATCCAGAGAGAGGGGGTGAATTTAATGTTTGCAGCACACTGATGGGTTTCCACAGATACACTACTCAACACATTACCATAATTATCAGATACTAATCATTTCTCAGATGCGTCAAAATTAAATTGGCGTTTTTATTCAGTGTTTGGTTGGCGCATGCGTACTCTGCTTCAACAACAGTTTACGCATTTCTGATTCTTGCTGTAAATACCACTGACATTGTTTTCTCGTCTGTGGCGAGTAGTGATGTGTTTAAATCAAAAATCAGAACAACAAGGGGCATTGGTTCCACAACTGCCTCCTAGCCTAACGAGTGAAGCATTTTTCCTTATGTTATCTCGTAGAACATATCTTCATATACTGAACTAAAATATATGCTGATTTCAGTCAAATTTCTTACATCCTCCTCGAAAAATACAAGAAACAAGTGTTAGCTTACACCAGCAGTAATGTTAGGCGGGTTGGATGAATTTCTTATGGAAAGCGACGCAAGACCTCCCAAAGGCAAAAATTGTTTTTCGGTGTTTCTAGTTACTAATGAAAAATATTAGATTTCAAGAGCATAGACTGCAGTTTTCCATGGAATCTTTACATTAATGAACCTAAATCCAGTCGTTTCAAGATTCTTTCTACATTTATTGAAGTAGATTTTACACCAGTAGCATTTTTTGTCATACTGTCATTTTGGAAATAATCATAGAGGGAGTAGTGAATAACATTGAAATGCTCCGCATCGTATGATCTCTTATTGCTTCTGTCCCTGTCTTGTGGTATTCTCTTGTAATATGTCATGCACCTAATATAATCGTTAACTGGCTGTATGGAGTACTGTTTGCGCATAGCAGTTTTCCCCTCTGCAACGTATAGTACGATAATGCACAAAGGAGGAAATGGTCCATGTGAACTTACAAGATACTTGTTTCACAGATTATAAGATAGCAAATTAAGAATTACTCTGGAATCCCTTCAGAAGCAACATTTTTCCATAAGTGTCTCATTATTAGTCAATTGCACAAGAATAAGCATGGGCTTGGTTACAGGCGTTGGTGCATCTTGAGTAATTATCGTCGCCTAAATCCATCTATTTTTTGATCCTGCTAGAAAACATGGACAGGAAGTATAGCTTCCTACGATCAGTGGAACAGTGCACAAGGTGGATGTGTTTTTTGGCCGGTCACTTATTGTTTGATACGTCTGGACGTAAAACCGCTACGAACAAATACTTCCCTCTTATTAATTTAGACAGCTTAATTCAGTGTCATCAAACCAATCAAGTAAAATCACGACCCTCCTAGCACTGTTAAGATAAATGAAAAGGAAACTTTCCATTACGTTTCCATTTTCAGTTATTTAACTTAAATGTAAATCATGTGTCCGCCTGATGAACACGGAAGTTGATTAACTTTGTAGACCGCTCTGTTGCAGAACAACGATAAACCTTCAAACCCAACACCATCAAAATCTACTCCAATTCTCACTGTAACTTAGAGGTAACTAAAAACGAACAAAAAGAGGTAGCCAAGAGGTTAAGGTTCGTACTGTATGTCAAGCAATACATCTACTTTATTCTGACACAAACGTAAGCAGAGACAGTCAGGTACTAGGAAGAGATACATTTGTCTGGAACAGAATTAGTGAACGAAATTTCTTCTGAAGCCAGGACCGCTAAATATTATTTATTTTACAATGACTGGTTTCTACAGAAACTTGCTTATCTGATCTTCGAACATTTAAACTATGTACATATCAATCACGTAGCAGTAAGATATTTCCCTCATGTGACTGACATGTATGCATTTGAAATTTCCGAAGATAAGATGATGACAGCAAGTTTCTGTCGAAATTGTTCGTTGTGAAATGAATAATATTTAGCGGTCTTGTCTTCGAAAAAATTTCTTTCTATTAAATCCACAGACCACTGGCGTCATATAAATATTTTATAACCTATGGAATTAGCTCAGCTACAAACCAGATAGTTTCAACTCTCGGTTTCGGCTAAGGTTCTCAGGAGACATCTGATTATTGTCTTCAGGCAAATTTCGCAGTTAACAAGTTAGCTTCCTTCAAGTTGAATATTTAAAGATTCACACTCAACACGAGCAAGTTACATAGTTCACTAATTTGTCAGCGTGCAGCACGATATAATTTTGGATTCAGTGTCTTCGTTAAGTGTTTCATTAGACGTTGGAAAATAGAATTAATTGCTAACATCCCTTAGAAAATTACATATTGATGACCAGAAAGTAGATTTGCACATTGCTGTACTAAATCAAAGGAGACGTTGTGACATCTTCCGAGAGAGTGACACAACTTTAGAAGACGCAACGTGAGAAAATAGAAAAAAAATGGCTCTGAGCACTATGGGAATTAACTTCTGAGGTCATCAGTCCCCTAGAACTTAGAACAACTTAAACCTAACTAACCTAAGGACATCACACACATCCATGCCCTAGGCAGGATTCGAACCTGTGACCGCAGCAGTCGCGCGGTTCCAGACTGTAGCGCCTAGAACCGCTCAGCCACTCCGGCCGGCAGCAAATAGAACTTCGGTGACGTGTACCTGATGTGTACGTATCATCCCGCGATTCCCACGTGAACTCTAAACTCCTTATAACCAACCTCACCCTTAGTCAAAATATCCACGGGTGTGCTGCCGGTCTATAGTGTCCAACGTTGGACACTATAGACCGGCAGCACACCCGTGGATATTTTGACTATCAAATACGCCGGGAGAAACTCAAGAATCAAACCTCACCCTTATTGGCATGTTGTACAGAAGTCTGACTTGAGCAAATGAAAATTTAGACTAGGGGCAGCCGTACCTAACTAACGGAAATTATGTACTAAGTTCTAAGGTGTCTGAATACAGATGCGGCTGTGGTGTAATGTGGATAGCAGTTTTCGTATCTGCACAGACCTCTAACCACGGCACGACATGCCGCAAGTGACTAAGATGAAAAAAGTAAACAAATAATTAAAAGGTTCTATTTTACTTTTGACTTCTGCACAGCTGCTCCAGATTCTGACTATTGCTTTTAAACAATGTAATTTTATGATTTATCAACATTTCACTCTGTTCAAGACACCCCTAGCAGGTGTCGAAACATAGCGCAATGTACCCACCGCTTATGTGCAACCGGTTGGCTGTTTAATCCTATGTTGAAGTAAATAAAAACTTCGAAGCACCTGTATTTCCGAGAACGTGTGTTTGCTTATATTCTAGAAGAGGTGGAAATGTCACAATAAATGTGAAACCTAAAGAATGACTTCATTGTGAAACAAAAACAAAAAATATACATCGTTGCAAGCCTTTGGAACCAAGATTCGCTGCTATGTTACACTAAGTACCACATTGCTCCACCTGTCGCTTTGTAACATGCTTGTTTCCTTGTCCACAGAGTGCTGTAGACGTCGCCTGCCCCTCTTTGAGACGCTGCCTCCCCCCCCCCCCCCCCCCCCCGTGAGGTCATGCAGTCGCGTGGCGATTGTTCCTGATGACGCAATGCTAGGTTCACAAAGTGTAGGCCATTCTCGAATGCGTCCACGTCGGCAAATGTAGCAGGCCATGTTTTCGGCTGATTTGTGGCTCATGGAAGAAAATGGTCGCGAAATGGCCGCCTCGTGCTTGTGCTGAGTCGTCTTGAAACACAGACCCATTGCCGAAACGTTGACTGTAGGGTTGGAAAGTAGATTGGTGAATAATATTCACACGTTTTGCAGTGCTTATAACACCCTTAATGGCGGTGTGGGTTGTATGTCACCCGTACATGATACCGGCCCAAAACGCAAGAGATTCACCTACGTACAAAGGACCACATTACGCTGGTGCAAAATTTTTGAAACAGTCTACATCAACTGAAGCGCTCGAATTAAAAATGGTGTACACATCAACGCAACGCAGCTTTTCGCTCCTATCGAAGAAGCAGTGAGGAAATAAACACAAGCTTCAGGAATTGGCCTAAAATGCAGGGTGAAATAAACTAAGATCTAAGATTAGAGTGAAATAACGATTCAGCGATGACATTGCTAACCTCAAAGGAAGTGAGGACGAATTACGTAACACGTTGAATGGAATGGACATTCTAGTGAGTATAGAGTATGGATGGAGGATAAACCAAAGAAAGACGAAAGTCATGAAGAGCATCAGAAATGAGGTTAGCAATAAACTTAGCTTCATAATTGGTGAACACGAAACAAATGAAGTGAAAGAATTCTAGTATTGGGAAGCAAAATAACACATGACAGTAAAAAAGTCGCTGCTAATGTGAATCTACTAAATCCTGACAATATAAATGTCATATGGTTATTCAGTCGTGCAATTACGTATGATGAATGTGTACCGACACTCTGCGTTCACTGATAAGACAAATTCGTTTAATTATGGGCTAGAAACAGATAACGACTTGTTAATGTCTCATAACAGGAGGTAGTCCTGCGATCATACTTTCTTTATCTGCGTTCATACACTACTGGTATTCACCTAGCCAATATTTAATTCAGACAACAAATGATGGTTCAGTTTAAGAAATGTGAATAGGGCACCGGCGAGCTTTCTGGTAATAGTAGTTATAGGTGCTAATACGAACTATTGAACAATAAAGGATCACATCTTGTTAAACATAAAGTACAAACAAATGTTACTGAACGAACCTGGTCCTCACATTGAACGAAATAAGTAATTTAGCTTTAACACAGATGCTATCACTTTCTTACACGTGCATGGTCCTAAGAGTATGGCTCTGAGCACTGTGGGACTTAAATCTGAGGTTATCAGTCCCATAGAACTTAGAACTACTTAAACCTACCTAACCTAAGGACATCACACACATCCATGCCCATGGCAGGATTCGAACCTGCGATCGTAGCAGTCGCGCGGTTCCGGACTGAAGCGCCTAGAACCGCTCGGCCACCGCGGCAGGCCCTAAGAGTATGACTTGCGTCAAGTGAATGAGGCACATCTATGTAAATTCCCTAACTCACAAAATTTAATAGATTTTGGTCTTACATAAAGTGCATTACTGTCATTAATATTATTCTATACTATAGCGATGAATTTAGTTTAAGAAACATTCAAACAAAACACGTTTCATTTGTGTGGTCAGAAACACATGGCCATTTAGCCTGCAGTCAAAGCATTCACTTAAAAATTAAAAGTACTCGGCTAAAAGCAGTGTTATAGTCATTCCAACAATTAAACTTTCCAATAACATCCCAGCGTTAGTTATGACATCAACTTCCTCAAACAAAATTCTAATACCTTCGTTGTAACCACTGCAAAGTGAACTACGCCATTGCGGCGTGAAGTTATTACTGTATGCTCGGACATCAGCAGAACGTACTGTATATTTTGATTATATTGTATTTTATTTGTAGCATGCTGATGTTCTCTGCCACTTTTTATTACAATTTGTCGCAACATCACTATGTGACTTTCACTATTGTAGAAAAGCTTGTACTTCTAATAATGTAACAAGATACGACGATGACAGCATTCGAAACCAGTAACAGTAATAAAAGGAATTAATAGCTATCCTGGTAAACATGGTTCTTCAAGAGTAATATGACCTCCGGCTCGCCCCCAACAACTGACGCAATGTCAAACATGTATGGTTATAGCCACACTGCCTTACTCAGAGTCAACGCGAAGAGTGTCGTACAAAACCGCTTACCGTTAGCTTGCCCGTTTAAACCTGTGGTGGGGAGATGGCAGCACCTCTCCAAAGAGACTCTCCGCCCCCCCCCCTTTTCAGTCTAAGGACAGACAGAGATAATACAACAGCGGGAATGAGTATTATGGAAGACAGCTAATAGATCTCTTTCAGTGGACGAAGCAAGGAAGACACAAAAAGCAGGCTATCAAAGGCAAACAGGGCATTCCAAGCCAAAAGAAGCCTACTTGTTTTAAGTTGAGGCCTTGATTTAAGTAATAAATTCCTAGGACTTTTATTGTATTCGATTGACTGATTAACTGTGGGGAAAACGGGAAAAGATGAGAATCGAAGCGTTTGATATGTGGTTCTACAGAAGACTGTTGAAAATTACACTGAAGAGCTAAACTGGTACAGCTGCCCAATTTAGTGTAGGGCCCCTGAGACACGCAGATCTGCCGCAGTACGACGTGGCATGGACTCGACTACTGTCTGAAGTAGTGCAGGAGGATATTGTCACCATTAATCCTGCATAGCCGTGTATAAATTCATAAGAGTACGATGGGGTGGAGATCTCTCCTGATTAGCACTTTGCAAGGCATCCCAGATATGCTAAATAATGTTCATGTCTGGAATGTTTGGTGGCCAGCGGAAGTGTTAGAACTCAGAAGACTGTTCCTGGAGCCGCTCTGTAGCGATTCTGGACGTGTGGTGTGTCGCACTGTCATGCTGGAATTGTCCCAACCCGTCGAAACGCACAATGGACACGAAAGGATGCAGATAATCAGACAGAATGCTTACGTACGTGTCACTTGTCAGAGTCATATCTAAACGTATCAAGGATCCCAAATCACTTCAACTGCACACACCTAACACCATTGCAGAGCCTCCACTAACTTGAACACTCCTCTGCTGACATGTAGGATCCATGTGTTCATGAGGTTGTCTCCATACCCGTACACGTCCATCCGCTCGATACAATTTGAAACGAGTCTCGTCCGACCGGGCAACAAGTTTCCAGTCATCAACAGTCCAATGTCGGTGTTGACGGGCACAGGCGAGGCGCAAAGCTTTGTGTCGTACAGTCATCAAGGGTACACGAGTGCGTCTTCGTCTCAGATAGCCCATATCGATGATGATTCGCTGAATGGTTCGCACGCTGACACTTGTTGATGGCCCAGCACTGAAATGTGCAGCAGTTTGCGAAAGGGTTGCACGTCTGTCAAGTTGAACGATTCCTTCAGTCGTCATTGGTAGGATTTTTGCAGGATCTTTTTCCGGCCGTCGGAGATTTGATGTTTTACCGGATTGCTGATATTACGGTACACTCGTTAAATGGTCGTACGGGAGAATCACCACTTCATCGCTACCTCGGAGGTGCTGTGTCCCATCGCTCTTGCGCCGACTATAACGCCACGTTCAAACTCGCTTAAATCTTGGTGAACTGCCACTGTTGCAACAGTAACCGATCTAACAACTGCGGCAGAAAGTTGTTGTCTTACATAGGCGTTGCCAACCGCAGCGCCGTACTCTGTATTTGAATATGCATGCCTTTACCAGTTTCTTTGGCGCTTTTGTGTAGACGGAGTGACAAGAAATGAGGAGCTACTTTTTAGAATTAGCGTGGAGAGAAACGCTTGGAAACCAAAGTAAGACAAGACGACAGGAAAGATGGACACCTTAAGGAACAAGTGTCATGGTACCAGAGGGAGCTGCTAAGGGTAAAAACTGTACGAGAAGACAGAGAAAGGGATATATCAAGCAGGCAATCGAGGATCGAGGTCGTTGGGTGCATTTGCTGCTCTGAGAGGGAAAGGTAGATACAGGAGAGGAATTCGTGGTGTGCCGCATAAAACCAGTCAGACGGCTGGTGATCCAAAACAAGCGACGAGGGCTGTCTGTCATCTGTACAGGATACCGGCCCAACACTTAACTGACCAGCTCCTTGCTGAACCACACTTTAGACTAGCGCAAACGATTTTAATCATTTTATATGAGTTGAAATGCGTTGTCATTAACAATAGTCCCATTGTATCCATTAGTTTCACACCAACATATTTAATTCAAGTGGTCGAGAATTTGTCTAAAAGAAACTGAGACTTCTACACTGTGGGTAATGAATGAAAGGTAAAAATAAGCAACAAAAATACGACATTCACTAACTATATCTCCTGCCACCCTCAGACAGAGCCGTGTCGAAGTATCGACTGCTAGATCGGGGTCGAGCCGTACTTTCTCGGCCGTTCTCCAGAGAGACAAGCTGAGCATCTGGTTTTATATAGTCGATATCTGGGTGTCGTGAGCCGGCCGCTGTGACCGAGTGGTTCTAGGCGCTTCAGTCCGGAACCGCGCTGCTGCTACGGTCGCAGGTTCTAATCCTGCCTCGGCCATGGATGTGTGTGATGTCTTAGGTTAGTTAGGTTTAATAGGTTTAAGTAGTTCTAGTTCCATGTCTAGGGGACTGATGGCCTCAGATGTTGAGTCCCATAGTGCTTAGAGCCATTTTAATCTTTTTTTTTGTGTGTCATGACGAGGGAGCATAGCGAACTGAGTTGGAGAGCAGTATTGCGGACAGAGCGGCAAGCATGAGCATGAGCATGGTTTGGCTCTTTATAAGTAACTGACATCACCAAGAGAGGGCGTTCCGAGCTGAGTAGTACGGTACCGCTGGGTACGGACGGACACACTCGGCGTGGGCAGCGCAGGGATGGAAAACGTATCCCTTATTGCTGCTCGGCTATCGCAGATCAGTTTGCGTGGATTGACAAATCATCAGCTAGGACAGAGGAACGTGCAGCTGGTCTTTGAGTACGTGCTGAGACAGATGGTAAGAGTATCAGGGGAATCGACAGATTTATTAACCAGTAAAGCGATATTTTTGCCATGTGTCTGTGCAAATGGCTCTGAGCACTATGGGACTTAAATTCTAAGGTCATCAGTCCCCTAGACTTACAACTACTTAAACCTAACTAACCTAAGAACATCACACACATCCATGCCCGAGGCAGGATTCGAACCTGCGACCGTAGCGGTCGCGCGGTTCCAGACTGTAGCGCCTAGAAACGCTCTGTCACCCCGGTCGGCCATGTGTCTGTGCTCGAGAACATAATCAACGTGTATTATAGGTCTGTTCAGTACAGGTAGAATGTGACTGCGAAGGAAGTAGGATTCTTGCCCTACAATAACTGACGATCGGTAATTTGATAAGCTATGTTCAATTTTCTTGTCCTGTTCGTGTACAGTCAGAGAGGAAGAGTAGCGTTTGAAGTTGTGAGAAACAGACCGCCCGAAGGAGTGAGTAGTGCTTAACAAGATAGTCAGGTGTAAGTTAAATGTTGAGCGTATTTTAATATTGTTTTAATAGGGCATCCACATAGGTGCTAAAAGGAATCTGTTAAACTTCAGTTATGCTACAAACCAGTCTAATCTAAAGGCCGTAAATTCAACCAAATATCTAGGAATTACCATTACGAGCAACTTAACTTAAATTGAAAGGAATACAGAGAAAATATTGTGGGGAAGGGTGACCAAAGACTGCGTTTTATTGCTCGGACATTAGAAAATGTAACAGATCTGCTAAAGAGATTGCTGCGTAGTGTGGGATACTTGCCAGAAAGGACTGACGGTGTGCATCGAGAAATTGCAAAGAAGAGCAGCACGTTTTGTGTTATTACTAAAGAGAGGGGACAGTATCACTGAAATGATACAGAATTTGAGATGGACATCATTAAAGAAAAGGTGTTTTTCGTTGCGGCGGAACCTTCTCAAGAAACTTCAATCACCAACTTTTTCCTCCGAATGCGAAAATATTTTGTTGACTCCGACCTACATACGGAGAGACGATCACCATAATAAAATAAGGGAAATCAGAGTTCGCACGGAAAGTTACAGGTGTTCGATTTTTCGGCGTGCTGTATGAGATTGGAATAATAGAGAATTATTGTGAAGGTGGTTTTATGAACCCTCTGCCAGGTACTTAAATGTGATTTGCAGAGTATCGATGTAGATGTAGAAATAGGTATATACGCTTGCTAATCACAAAAAAGGCTTTATAAATTTTATGCGTAATCGAAAATCTAGCGTGTTAAGAGTGTAGTTGCTCAAAGCTCAGAGTGATTCGTAAAGGTCTAGTAAGTTCGTTAGCAAAATATGGGGTTCTTCTTTTCATTTTAATTTTTATTAACTGGTGTTCTACATAAAATTTGAAAGGGAGTTTACTTGTGTAGACAATATTTTCGAGAACTTACGATAGAACACGGTACAAAATTACAGGAATTTTTACTGCTTGCTTGGGCTACTGATGCCACATGAATTTTTTAAAGTTTCTCTTTGCGTTCAGTAAGCCTCCAGTACGTTCCACTTGACTAAACCTATGTTCTGTCATTGTTCAGAAGTTCTCTGCCGAAAGCCCCGGGCTTTAATGGGGCTGGAGGAAATGGGCTGTTTTATTAAAACACACAAGAAATTCATGCGTAATGGAAGGTCAAACTGTTTGTCGAAGCACGAAATTTTGACGCAGTACACACGCATTTACTTTTGACTGACATTCGTGAGGTATGTGGAATATCTGACAAGCCACACTGGCACTGATATCTAGTGGGTCACTGGCTAGATACGGCCACATTTTGTAGTACGCACGCACGCACGCGTTCCGGTGTTGACAAGTGGCCCGCCCGATCTGCCATTGATAGAGCAACACAATGCACGCGCTGCACCGGACGCCGGCTGATAGGCATTTGTTGTCTGCAGGTGTATCCGCGTTATCGTGTACATTGACGCTCGGCGCCGTTCGTCCGTCGACAACTGGCACTGCTTCAGCCATACAATACGCTGCGGGACATTGCGCGGAGAATACTCTGGCGGCTGAATTTCCGAAATGCCTGACCCCCACCCCCTCATCCCTCCCCCTCTGTCCAACCCCTCTCTGTCCCTTCCGGCTCACCTTCCGTGCCTGTTGTTTCCGGTGGAAAGGAAGGGAATTCACTTGCTGTTCGCTCGTGATGGGTTCTCTCAGTGCATTGCCCACCATTTTAACAGGCACACCACAGAGATAAATCTCTGTATGCGCACTATACGTGAGGCCGTAAATGTAGATTACGTCACATAGTTACACAACGTATACGCATCAGCGGTTGGTTTCGCACGCCTTCAGCGTAACCGGCACCAGGTACTGGCATAAATTCCTGCCTTCAGTAGTGTTTTAACATCTTCCAGCATGAGTGTTTTATATGGCGAAATTGAAATTCCGACTTTAGCCGAAATCAGGCACTGAAATAATGATGACAAATAAAAATTTGTGCTGGGCTGGACTCGAACCCGGATTTACCGCTTAACGCAAGCCTCGGCTATCTGAATACGCTTCCTGTACAACCCAAATTTGTCGCGCGCTCCATACTTGTGTCCATTACCATCATTCTTCGCAACCTCACGCTGATTCACGCAAGAGGTCGGACGAAGAGATCAGCTGCACTGGATGACCATTAATTTCAGTCAAATTTATATTAATGTATTAATATTTAAATATAAGTGCTGTCTCTGTTATATCGGACATGTCTGAAGCAAAAGAGAGCACATGTGTCAATAAACATAAGCACCTTGATGGCAATTGATCATTCAGTCATCGTTCGGCTTCTTGTGGGAATCAGAAGGAAGCAGCGAGCAGTGAGGGTATTGGACAGGGTGGTATGCGACAAGTTAGGAATTTGAACTGGATGGGAATCGTGTTCAGATTAAAAAAAAAAATGATTCAAATGGCTCTGACCACTATGGGACTCAACTTATGGGGTCATTAGTCCCCTAGAACTAGTTAAACCTAACTAACCTAAGGACATCACACACATCCATGCCCGAGGCAGGATTCGAACCTGTGACCGTAGCGGTCCCGCGGTTCCAGACTGCAGTACCTAGAACCGCACGGCCACTTTGGCCAGCGTGTACAAATAACCGAAGCGTTTAAGGCTTCCTTGTATGTGTGTGTGTGTGTGTGTGTGTGTGTGTGTGTGTGTGTGTGTGTGTGCGTGTGTGTGCGCGGACGGGGGTGGGATTGGAGTTAACGGGCGCTCAACGGCGAGGTTAGCAGCGCCCTTACACTCATTAAAACAAACGAATATGGATAAAATCTCATGCACTCGAATTGATCACCGGATCACTCTATCTCACATGCGCTAAAACAAACTAAAAAGAATAAAAGTAGCTACGTATTAGATTAAAACAGAAGAAGAACGACAAATGAGTTAAAAGGAAGGCATAGGGAAATGTAACTGACTGACCAGTCACCCTGTTAACACATTGAAACCATCTCCATAACATCATGGGAAAAGTAATGGGGAATTTACAAAACTTTAAAACTATAACCACATTCGTTTTAAGGTTACTTAAAATAGAGAGCAGATCCGGCGGCAAATCCGCCGCGGCACGCTGGTCTGGGAATAAAACACAGTCGAATAAAATGTGGCGCACAGTAATCTGTACGCCACAAGCACTACACATGGGAAGGTCCTCTCTCCGCAACAAGAAGCCACGCGTTACAGACGTGTGGTCTATGCGCAGACGACTAAGGAGGACCTCGTCCCGTCGACGTCGACGTGGCTGGAAGGAAGTACAACACGGCCGGGCTGTGGGCTTCACTAGATGGAGCTTATTTTCAAATACCTGTAGCCGTCCTTATGATATCATTGATTGTATGGCTACCACTTTCGGTGAGTCACTTTCTTCAGGCCTTAGCTAATGCTGAGTGGGTTAACATCATCCGTATACATGATGAATCAGTGGCCGACATCTGTATCTCATCTATGGTTGAGCTGATATTTGATGGTTGGAGAGACAAAATCGTGGTTACAGGCAGTCTGTGTAAAAAATCGTTCCAATGGCTCTGAGCACTGTGGGACTTAACATCTGAGGTCATGATTCCCCTAGAACTTAGAACTACTTCAACCTAACTAACCTAAGGACATCACACACATCCGTGCCCGAGGCAGGATTCGAACCTGTGACCGTAGCAGTCGAGCGGTTCCGGAATGAAGTGCCTAGAACCGTTCGGCCACCAAGGCCAGCTAGTCTGTGTAAACCTTATAGATGTTGGCCACTGATGCATCGTGTATACGGATGGTGTTAACCCACTCAGCATTAGTTAAGGCTGTACATGGTGCACTGAAGCACCGGAACTAGTAGCCATACAATAAACGGTATCATAAGACCGGCTGTTGGTGTTTCATTTTATTACGTAAGTTACGGCTGAAGTGCCACGGACCTCTAACCACAAGCACTGTAATACAGAGTTTATTGCCTGTCCAACCACTCGTCGTCTAATGGACGCATGACGTTGTACCTCAAGAGCGAGGTGATAATATGCAGTGGTATGGCACACTGAACTAGCTGAGGTTCGCTACATGCCTCCTTGGCCTGCTACGTCCCACAATACCCATGTACCTTGGCAAACAGCAAAGGACACCTCCTTTCCCAGCCGTTGTAACTACCCTGAACTACTTTATCAGCTGGATACAAGCATTGCAGAGACTCAAGGACACTAACGGAACAGACGAGAAATTTAGCAGGCACTGCACATCTCAACTGCTCCAGCGCCCTCAAGTCTGCAGATAGTTTGACATCAAATATAATGAACTCTGGTGGCAACCGAATCTTTAGGACACGATCCGGGAAAACAAAAGAGCAACCAGCGGAGTCTCCTTGCTTAGAGCCATCCGTGAGGAGGATGTTTAAGGGGGACTAAACAGCTAAGGTCATCAGTCCAGCCATCCGTGAACACAGTTCTATAGTTGTGGTGCTCATTTAAAATGCCGGAAAATATCACATTAAAATCAGAAGCCGGAGTGCAATTTATCCTGTACCGCACTAAATTTAAAATTATTTTTGGCCTATGTAGTAATAAGGGAGGCGGTCTTATAAAACCCCGCATTGGAACTTGTACACGTCTCACACTAAGCGACTTCACCAGACATTTTGCACACATCCCAAACGGTCGCGTTGCCGATGGACGATTCGTAAAAAAGGCATTCCATAGCTGTTCGAGTAACGGTATGGTATCCCGGGGTCGTGGGAACGCAAAGGAGCTGGCATGCCCGGCGCTCCATGAGAAACTGAAACCGGTTCGTAAGTGGCGATGCCTCAGCACGAACACTGGGTAGCGCCCTTGGACAGCCTGATGTCTTCTTGGTGCACAGTGTCAATGATTTTCGGGAGGGCAGGCCTCGATGACTCGTACACTGTGCACCAGAGTTCAGCCACAGTAGAACGAAAGCCCTGTAAATCTGAAGCAAACACGCCCTGTCCGCTCCATAAGACCCTCGGCTAACACGCTTCAGAATGTTCAGTGGCATCTGAGCCCATGCCTTCAGATCCTTCAGCTGTGGTAACCAAGACAGGTTGGAATCACAACTGGGGTCCAAAACCAGCACAGAGTCTTTAAAATACAAAACAGTGTTCCACATTTGCAAGTGAGGTAAATTAAAAATACAACAAAAACACACTTTTTCGCAGAAAACGTAAAACCAGTCCTTGCAACCAACTCTTCCAGCCTCTTCAATGTAAGTTGCCAGTGACGAGTTCCTTTTTCGATACTGGAGGAAGAAGAGAAAACGGCAAAGTCGTCCATAAATAAGGAGAGTTATACGGGACTCCTTACCGTAGAAGTGATATTGTTTATGGCTGTGTAGACGAGGGTACCCCTTAAAACAGTGCCCTGAGGAACACCGTTCTCCCGCCTGAAACTATTCGACAGCAAGTCACCAACCTGGTACCGTAAAGAGCGCTTTGATAAAAAGGACCGAATGAAGACGGGGAGATGGCCTCGGAAGCCCCATTGGCGGAACTGCCCTAGAACAAGATGTCTCCAAGTAGCATCGTATGCCTTACCGATATCAAAAGATGTACCTACACAAAGCTGTTTACATAGGGAAGCCTGCTGAATAACAAACTCTAGCAAGGTCAGGTTGTCAACAGTGGATCGAAATGCCCTGAATCCACACTGAGAGCGACGCAGGAGCTGCCTGGTCATCAACATCCAAACCAGAGGACAGTTAGCCATTCGCCCCTTCGTCTTTCCTATATACCCAGTTAAGGCGACGGTCCGGTAACTATCGTGACACGTGCGATCATTTCCTGCTTTGTGGAGAAGTATAATAATGACCACTCTCTGCGAGTTGGGAAAGTTGCACGTCAGCCAAATGGCCCTGAGCGCTATAGAACTTAACAGCTGAGGTCATCAGTTCCCTAGAACTTAGAAGTACTTACACCTAACTACCCTAAGGACATCACACTCATCCATGGCCGAGGCAGTAGCAGTCGCGCAGTTCCGGACTGAAGCGCCTAGAACCACGCGGCCGCGGCTGCCGGCATACGCAGCCATATCAGATTAAAATAGTCGGTTCAAAAATGGCTCTGAGCACTGTGGGACTCAACTGCTGTGGTCATAAGTCCCCTAGAACTTAGAACTACTTAAACCTAACTAACCTAAGGACAGCACACAACACCCAGCCATCACGAGGCAGAGAAAATCCCTGACCCCGCCGGGAATCGAACCCGGGAACCCGGGCGTGCGAAGCGAGAACGCTACCGCACGACCACGAGATGCGGGCTAAAATAGTCGGGTACGATATCCTTTGATGCTGCTGACAAATATCAAAGCTTGCTGTATCGGAGTTGGTAGTGACATGGCGCAGTACAGCGAGCCGCAGACAGTGCGCAATCGAGCTCCCGCATTGAGAATGGTCGCTTGTAGGACTCTGAATTGTTAGAAGTCAGTTCACCACTTTCTACGGTGGCACGGTAACAGCGAAACGCTGGATACTGGCTGGCTGTGGCAGTAGTGCGCTTCAAGACCTCGGTCATCAGTCTCCTGACTGGTTTGATGCGGGCCGCCACTAAGTCCTCTCCTGTGATAAAATTTACATCTCAGAGATACATCTATCGTTCTGTCACAATACCATCTGATTTCCTGTTTTATCAGTCAACTCAATTTTCAGCATCCATCCATGGCACCAGACTTTAAATGCTTCAACTCTCTTACGTTCCGGTTTTCCTACAGTCCACACTGTGCTGCAAACATGCATTCTCAGACATTTCTTCTTCACATTGAGGCCTATGTTTGATATTAGCCAGGAATGCCCTTTTTCTTGTGCCCGTTTCATTTTTATATCCACCTTGATCCATCTATCATGGGCTACTTTGTTGCCTAGGTGGTCGTGCGGTAGCGTTCTCGCTTCCCACGCCCGGGTTCCCGGGTTCGATTCCCGGCGGGGTCAGGGATTTTCTCTGCCTCGTGATGGCTGGGTGTTGTGTGCTGTCCTTAGGTTAGTTAGGTTTAAGTAGTTCTAAGTTCTAGGGGACTTATGACCACAGCAGTTGAGTCCCATAGTGCTCAGAGCCATTTGAACCATTTTTTTTGTTGCCTAGGTAGCAGAATTCCTTAACATCATCTACTTCATGATCACAAATGTTGATGTTCACTTCTCGCTGTTCTCCTTCCCGCTACTTCTCATTAATTAAGTTTCTTTCTTCAATTTACTTTCAATCCATATTATGTACACATTGGACTGTTCATTTCATTCAGCAGATCATGTAAGTCTTCTTCACTTTCACGGAGGATAATAATGTCATCAGCAAATCTTATCACTGGTATCGTTTCATCTTGAATTTAAATCCCACTCCTGAACCTTACTTTTATTTCCATCACTCTTTATTCGATGCTTCAGATGGCATATCACCAGAATCTACACACCAAGGTAAATAACCATTGAACAGTAGGGGCAGAAGAATAATTTGCTGACTGAGACCCTCCCTAACTCGAGCACTTCGTACTTTGTCTTCCACTATCATTGTTCCCTCTTGTTTCATGTACATATTGTACATAACCCGTATTTCCCTGTAGCTTACCCATATTTTTTTCAGAATTTTGGACATCTTGCACGATTTTACTCTGTCGAAAGATTTTTCATCATCGACAAAGCCAGCTATTCCTTCTGCCTTATTTCATCTTTTTTTTTTTTGGTCTTCAGTCTTCTGACTGGTTTGATGCGGTGTGCCACGAATTCCTCTCCTGTGCCAATCTCCTCATCTCAGAGTAGCACTTGCAACCTACGTCCTCAGTTATTTGCTGGATGTTTTCCAATCTCTGCCTTCCTCTGCAGTTTTTGCCCTCTACAGCTCCCTCTTGTACCATGGAAGTCATTCTCTCATGTCTCAAAAAATGTCATATCATCCTGTCCCTTCTCCTTACCAGTGTTTTCCACATGTTCCTTTCCTCTCCGATTCTGCGTAGAACATCCTCATTCCTTACTTTATCAGTCCACCCAATTTTCAACATCCGTCTGTAACACCACATCAAATGCTTCGCTTCTCTTCTGTTCCTGTTCTACCACGGTTCATGTTTCACTATCATACAGTGCTGTACTCCAGACGTACATTCTCAGAAATTTCTTCCTCAAATTAAAACCAATGTTTGATATTAGTAGACTTCTCTTGGCCAGGACTGCCCTTTTGGCCATTGCTAGTCTGCTTTTGATGTCCTTCTTGCTCGTTCCGTCATGGGTTATTTAACTGCCAAGGTAGCAGAATACCTTATCATCATCTACTTCGTGACCATCAAACCTGATGTTAAGTTTTTCGCTGTTCTCATTTCTACCACTTCTCATTGCCTTCGCCTTTCTTCGATTTACTCTCACTCCATACTCTGTACTCATTAGACTATTCTGTTCAGCAGATCAAGTTATTCTACTTCACTTTCACTCAAGATAGCAATGTCATCAGCGAATCGTATCACTGATATCTTTTCACCTTGACTTTTAATTCCACTCCTGAACCTCTCTTTTATTTCCATCATTGCTTCCTCGGTGTACAGATTGAACAGTAGGGGCGGAAGGCTACTTCCTTTTTAATACGAACATTCGTTCTTGGCCGTCCACTCTGATTATTCCCTATTGGCTGTAGTACATATTGTATATGACTAGCCGCCCCCTATGTTTAACCCCTACCTTTTTCCGAATTTTGAACGTCTTGCACCATTTTACATTGTCGAACGCCTTTTCCAGGTCGACAAATCCTATGAACGGGTTTCTTGATTTTTATGTACTCTTGCTTCCATTATTAACCGTAACGTAAGAATTGCCTCTCTCGTGCCTTTACCTTTCCTAAAGCAAAACTGATCGTTATCTAGCGCATCCTCAATTTTCTTTCCGTATCCAAATTTGTATATTGATTCTTCCTGATTAATGTCTTAAACTTCAACCTACTCTTCATCATACTAAATTGTGATCTGTATCTATATCTGCTCCTGGGTACACCTTACAATCCAATATTTGATTTCGGAATCTCTGTCTGACCATGATGTAATCTAACTGAAATCTTCCCGTATCACCCGGTCTTTTCCAAGTATACCTCCCCCTCTTGTGATTCTTGAGCAGAGTATTCGCTATTGCTAGCTGAAACTTGTTACAGAACTCAATTTGTCTTTCTCCTCTTTCCTTCCTTGTCCCAAGCCCATATTCTCCTATAACCTTTTCTTCTAATCCTTCCCCTACAACTGCATTCCAGTCCCCCATGACTATTACATTTTCATCCCCCTTTACGTATTGTATTTTACTTTCAGTATGCTCATACACTTTCTTTCTCTGTCTCTTCATTTTCAGCTTGCGACATCGGCATGTATACCTGAACTATCGTTGTCGGTGTTGGTTTGCTGTCGATTCCGATAACAACAATCCTGTCACTGAACTGTTAAGAGTAACACATTTTCAGCCCTAACTTTCTATTCATAATGAATCCTACTCCCGTTATACCATTTTCTGCTGCTGTCATATTACCCTATACTCGCCTGACCAGAAATCATTGTCTTCTTTCCACTTCATTTCACTGACTCCTACTATGTCTAGATTGAGTCTTTGAATTTCCCCTTTTGGATTTTCTAGTTTCCCTACCACGTTCAAGCTTCTGACATTCCACGCCCCCTGTGCGGCTGGTCCCAGCGGAGGTTCGAGTTCTCCCTCGGGCATGGGTGTGTGTGTTTGTCCTTAGGATATGCTTAGGGAGTGATGACCTTAGCAGTTAAGTCCCATAAGATTTTACACACACACATTCCACGCCCCGACTCGTAGAATTATCATTTCGTTGATTATTCAGCCTTTTTCTCATGGTAACCTCCCCCTTGGCAGTCCCCTATTGGAGATCCGAATGGGGGACTATTCAGGAATCTTTTGCCAATGGAGAGATCATCATGACACTTCTTAAGTTACAGACTACATGTCCTGTGGATACACGTTTTACTTCAGTGGTTTTCCATTGCCTTCTTCGTCCTCATGCCATTGATCATTGCTTATTCTTCTGCCTTTAGGGGTTGTTTCCCACCCCTAGGGCAAGAGAGTGCCTTTGAACCTCTGCCCGCTCCTCCACCCTCTTTGACAAGACCGTTGGCAGAATGAGGGTGACTTCTTATGCTGGAAGTCTTCGGCCGCCAATGGTGATTATTATTCGAAATTTAAGCAGTGGCAGGATCCGAACCCAGGACCGAAGACGTTTTGATTATGAATCAAAGACGCTACCCCTACACCACTGCTGCAAGTCTTCCAAAGTCCTTATAAATTCTGATCCTAATACTGTATCTCTTCCCTATCGACTCCAGTTTCTTCTTCTATCTAGTCATCAGCTGAGTCCTTCCCATGATAGAGGCCTGCCATGGACTCTCTCCTTCTATTTGCTCTCTCCTCTGCGTTTAGCAGTGTAATTCCTGCTGCATTCTTAACGTTACAGCCCTTGGTTTTAATTTCACCGAAGTAACTTTGACCACTCTGTATGCTGACTCACTCCTTCAGGTAATAGTTTCTTTTTCTATTTCTCCATATTTTTCAAGCAGCCATTTCGCCTTCACTTCCTGCACTTCCTATTTATTTAATTTAAGGCATCTTCTGCAGTGTGAGGTCACTATTGATATTGTCGGTAAGGACACTGATATACAAAATAAACAAGAGTCCAGACGCACTTCCCTGGGGAAGACTTGAAGTTACTTCTACATCTGTCGATCACTTTTCATCGAAGATAAAACGCTGTGACCTCTTTACCTGTGCTTAATTTCTAAATTTGAGCACAGCGCTTCAAAAAGGGATAACTCACTTTTTTCCCGTATCATACATCAGAATCTATATGCTTTAGAATCTTATCCCATTATCAGTTCTATGGGAGAAAGGGACAAATACAGGAGATATCAATATTTTACACTGAACACACATAGTCAAGTCACACTAATGAGACCACCGTGTATGTTCGACGTTGGATTTGTAAAATGTGAGTTACCCCTTTTTCCAGCGATGACTACAATTGCAGGTGCCGCAACACACCACTCCCTAGCAATAAAAACTAAAATTTCCATTTTTAAAAACTTTGTCCCGTTCACTGCTGCCGGCGCATCTTCAAATTATAGCTACGGTACGATTTAGTACACGTGTACTGTAAGAGACGATCAAAAAGTTTCCGTTCTAAGTTCGTACAGTCGAGAATTTGTATCGCAGTCAGGCAAAATCGTTGTGAGCACTGATGTAATCATCCCACCGACGCAATGGGTTAAAGATACCTGTTTGGTAAAACACCGTTCTCTGCAGCATGAAGAAGTCCTCAACTACCAAGAATCGCCGATCCTTCAAGGCTTTTTTATAGAGGACCAATGGCGTAATAATCGCACAACACGACGGGTACTCGAGCGTCTCCCACTTCAGTTGGCGTTACGATATGTGCAGTATGGGGTATTGAATTATCATGATGCAACAGCAGTACTTGTCGCAGTTTCGCCCCATACACATTCTTCATTCTCCGATAGTTTACCGGTATTTGTCCTTCGGCAGCTAAGAAAATAATAATAGCACATTGGGCCCATTTAGATGTATTTGGTAATAACGTCGCCATAGTTCTGGTTTCCTGATTACCGTATGCGCGTCTGAGAGAGACGAATGCCACTGTTCCATTTCTACACATTGGTGCTGATACAGGGTGATTTAGCTGCCCCTACATAAGGATTTTATGCAACCTGCAACGCCTTGAAAAACCACAAGCAAGATTATTCATTTTTTCTCCCTCGCTAAGTACACAGTATTACTCCTACAGAAAACATGAACAGAACCCTTTTTACCAAATTTATTGTAGTTAAGTTTTGCACGGGGGTAAACTTTCACCAGAGGCAGTAATTATTCAAGAAAAGCGTACAAAAGTGATCTTCAAATGCGTTTTTTTTGAACAGCTCGAAAACCGTTGACTCCAGCGAAAATATCTCCCAGTGCAATATGTAAATACATTAAATTTCCTGCAAAAGGGCTGTGTTCATTTTCTTTGCAGGACTATCAGTTTGCGTGCAGTGACGGAGAGAATACGAACACCAACTACGCAGTTATTGAAGGCGCTGAGGGTTGCACAAAACCCGTAGGTAGGAGTAGGTCAATCCTGTATACATGCATCGGAGTCGCACTACATTGCATATGCGCTGCAACAACACCCTCAAGAGGAGAAATTTTGATCAATAACATTTTAAATCTCTGGTGCCGACTTGTTCCAGTGCGTTCGGAAAAAATTCCCTGGGAGGCGCGTTAAGGTGTCCTCTCTACCAAAAATCTTCAGTCAAGCTACAAATTTCGCTTGCATGCTTTCGATACGTTACACACTAAGATACACACTTTTCGAAAGGCAAGAAATAGAGCACGTACCGCACTGATTTGGACCATGACTTTTGGGATGTCATGTGAGAAAAATGTGAATTGGGTTGTTTGCTAAACCAATCCTAGTTGGCATGTAGGAGGTCATTCAGTTCGAGATATCTCATTACCTTTGAGCTTATGCTACAAAATTCTACGGCAAATGGTTGTCAATGATATTGGCCACACATAAGCGGATCACTTCTGTTACCCTTTTTGTTCAATTCAGAATCAATTAACTAAAGGAAATGCATTGTTCTGCGTACCATTTTAGTTGAACACGTTAAATGGTCCCCTTCACTGTCCGTATTTTTACAAGCTTGGTTTGCGGCACATTTAGATGTCGTGTGGCTTAGTTCAGTATTTTCTGTGCGCTTTTGAAATTCAGATGCCGGTCATGTTTGCAGTTATAAAATTCTTATATGTACCGACGTATTGCTGATTTCGAGGGGACCGCGCAAAAACGAAAAAATAAATTGCTAATCCTGGATACATAAATCAGCGACTAATCGTTTGCTTCCATGGTGCCGTCATTCGCTATGTTTCTTTAATGGCAGAATGGTAGAACGTATAAGCGAGAGAGGAACTCCGGGCCTATCAACGGTAAGTTCTGCTCTGTCGTTAACGCGTTCGCAGAACCTCGGCTCTGTAGACCTGTTGCGCATAGGTAGCAAGGCAACAAAGCCCTGGACCCCGACACCGAGCACAAGTGTAAGATCAATTCCAGTTACGTCAGTAGTATTTAGCCATATTACACCATTCCAGTGATAGCGGCAGTTCTGAAAGCACTCTGCGTTCCAAGGTTTAAATATCTAACCCAAATCGTACATCTGATAGGAGACGCCGACAAGACGAGAACAACGATACGCGCTACTGTTCGAATAGCACATGCTTTATATAAGACACAAGCCATCTGAAAGCAAGACACCACAACACAACATCCTCATTAAAGCAGTGTTTATATACTAGTGAAAACCTCCGATCTACAGGAGCGTCGGGACTAAGAGAAGTGGACATATTCAAGGGAAAGATTTTGCGCAAGGTTATGGGTCCAACGGTCACGGATGGACAATATAGATTACGAGGAAGGGAAGAACTGTACCACGGAAATGAAACGTCAGTCAAGTCAGTCAAAAACCAAAATATTACTGGTATATTTCCACGATGGACAAGAAGAGACAGCAAATCAGATTTTTGCGATATTTCATAACACTCGTAAAATATCGCCAAACTGTTCAGGTAGGTGAGAAAACAGGTCGAGTGGAATGGAGTGAAGGAGACGTATAAGACCGGATAAAGTATGGGTCAGTGATCAACAGCCTTAAAGGTTTTCATGATGGACAGAGGAAGGAAGGCAAGCTGTCACAGAAAAAAAATGCAGAGATTTTGTGCTGCAAGGAAGGCTTCCAGTAAAGTGTAATTGTTACGTAACGATGTCTTCCAATCCCCTTAAAAATCATAAACAAGAAATGAATAGGAGCAATGGAAATCTTAATCAACCACATTCAATGCATGATATTACTTTGAGTTGACAAAAGTCGTGGGATACCTCCGAATCGTATCGGTCCTCCTTTTTCACGGCGTAGTGCAGCAGCTCGACGTGGCATTGACTAAACAAGTCGTTAGAAGTACCCTGCAGAATCAGTGAGCCGTGCTGCCTCCGCAGCCGTCCACAACCGCCAAAGTATGCACGAATTTTTATGCACGAACTGACCTCTAGATTATGTCCAATAAATGTTCAATGAGATTCATGTCGGGTGTTCTGGGTGGCCAGATCATTCCCTCAAACTGTCCAGAATGTTCTTCAAAACAATTGCGAATAATTGTGGCCCGTGGCGTGGTGGATTGGCATCCATACAAAATTCGTCTTTGTTTGGGAACATGAAGTACATGTGACTTCTGAAATTTTCCCGGCGTATTTCTTCTTCTAATAATTTCCGGGTATGCAGCCGGATCCCGTCGACATTCTGCCGCGATATTTCGGCCCAGAGACGTCCGGCCATCATCAGGTGAGTACACAACTACTGAAGAGCCCAGGTGCAGTCGCGGTATTTATGCCGAATCTCGCGCATGCGCGAGATTCGGCATAAATACCGCGACTGCACCTGGGCTCTTCAGTAGTTGTGTACTCACCTGATGATGGCCGGACGTCTCTGGGCCGAAATATCGCGGCAGAATGTCGACGGGATCCGGCTGCATACCCGGAAATTATTAGATGAAGTACATGAATGGTTGCAATGGTCTCCAACTAGCCGAACATAACCAATTCCAGTCAATGATCGGTTCAGTTGGCCCACCGAACCCAATCCATTCCACGTAAAAACAATACACACCATTATGGCTTGGCACTAGCTCGCACAGGCCCTTGTTGACAACTTGGCTCAATGGCTTCCTGGAATCAGCGACAGACTCGAACCCAACCAACTGAAATCCAGACTCATCGGACCAGACCATGGTTTTCCAGTCGTCCGTCGTCCGACCGATATGGTCACGAGTCCAGGAGAGGAGCTGCAGGCGATGTCGTGCTGTTAGCAAAGGTATTCTCGTCGGTCGTCTGCTACCATAGCCGCTCTGATCCAACGGACATGATCGTCGTACATCCCACATTGAATTCTGCGGTTATCTCACACAGCGTTACTTGTCTGTTACCGAGCGAGGTGGCGCAGTGGTTAGCACACTGGACTCGCATTGGGGAGGACGACGGTTCAATCCCGTCTCCAGCCATCCTGATTTAGGTTTTCCGTGATTTCCCTAAATCGTTTCAGGCAAATTCCGGGATGGTTCCTTTCAAAGGGCACGGCCGATTTCCTTCCCCATCCTTCCCTAACCTGAGCTTGCGCTCCATCTCTAATGACCTCGTTGTCGACGGGACGTTAGACAACACTAACCTAACCTAAGCTTGTCTGTTGGCACTGACATCTACGCAAAAGCCGCTGCTCTCAGTCATGAAGTGTAGGGCGTCGGCAACTGCGTCGCCCATGGTGACAGGTAATGTCTGGAATTTGGGAGTCTCGTATCACTGTAAACACTGTAGATATCGGAATACTGAATTCCCTAATATTTTCCGAAATGTACTGTCTCACGCGCGTAGCTCCAACTACTATTCCGTTTTCAGGGTGCGTTAATTCCAGTCTTGGGGTCATAATCACGTCGGAAACCTTTTTACATGACTCATCTAACTGAGAGCTCCGCCCATTCATTGTCCTTTTGTACCTTGTGAACGCGATACTATTGCCATCTGTATACGTGCATATCACTATACAATGACTTTTGTTACATCCGTATAAGTCTGAACTTTTTTTTTATAAATGCATACTTCACGGTATTGTGTACTAATCCATTCACTCCTCATCGCAGGCAGTTGACCTAACATGTTTGATTTTATTTACATTTTAGACATCGTTGATTAAATCCTCTAACACCATTGGTTTTTCGTTATTGACATAATAACTAATCGCCTAATCATGTACAGTGAAACAGCAAGAATAGTTGGTTTCTCCATTTCGCATGATTCCTTTTCATATTTTTCTCCTCTGATGACACGATTATTGTTCTTTGGAGTGATAAGAGCGACAAAACTCAATAGTTTTTCGTTTAGTATGTATAACAGAAATTATAATATGTGTTATTCCAAATGATATCAGTCACCTGCGCCCCTCTGTCGGTAGTAGAGTTTGTTTATTCTCTTTAGGTATTTCTGGCCAGACCTCGAAATATTATCAAAAGGACATATTTTTTATGAACAGCGGAAATCAATTTTGCCTGGTTCCTTTCCAAACACTAACAATCACATGGTGAACATGACATTAAACCCCGACCATTCTGTTGCATATGAAGTCTTAGTCGTCGTCGTTCTTCGATGAAACGTACTTCAGTAAATAGTTTTCGGTTAACTTGCGCGTTAGATCGCTAGCTTTTGCTGAATGCGTCAAGCATCGTCGTAGTGGCTACGTCTGAATGTCGTGAAAGTCCCAAGTTTCCCGCTTCTTTGGCCTGAGAAACGACTTTGATGAGCTGACTTACGTCACTACGACGCACGGCGGTTGCCGAGGTCATGCCGTCTGCACGCTTGAGATTAAGTCTGCGTTGCTACCCAGAGTAGCTAGCAGAGTTACCCGCATTTCGGTTGTCGGACAATGCATCTCATGAACTTCCTGTAACAAAGCAAGCGATAGAGTGCAGAGATGTGGCACACGACTCGCATTCACTGGGAAGGTGGTTCAAATTTAAGTCTACAGTGATTCTGTTATTGTTTAATGCGAGTGAAGGTGAGATAATATTTAAATATGAAAAGACACAGTCGATTTTCTTCGCCATTCCGTACTTGTGTCCCGTCTCTAATGAGCTAGTCGTCGACGGGACATTAAACCCTATCCTAACATATCTTTCGAAGATTAGTATCATGTGAGTGCGAGTAAGTGATATGAAAGTCCTTAAATGAGAGAAGGATGTTCAACGCGTTATCGTATTCAAGCGGTTTTACTGTCGCTCTTCTGTTTTCGATAGCCACTAATAAAAGCAGCATTTGAGTGTTCAGCAAGCGGCTATATTCACGTGAGGTTGTGAGAGGCAATCAGAATCAGAACTTCTGAAACAGGCTCAATATGTACATCCGGCATCCAGTTGTGTGTGTGTGTGGTGTGTGTGTGTGTGTGTGTGTGTGTGTTACGTATCGTCCATCATACTCGAATAACCTCATTAGTCCTGCAGAGCTTTAGGAATTTACACTGATGGATAGTGTAGCACGATGTGCAGAAGAACTGGGACTCATAGATTAGAAAAGGGTGGAAGCAAATGACTGAGTGACAGATACATTACGTAAAAGAGATCGACTAAAAATTTCACAGCTCAACAAATTACAATTGTTTGTCACATGGACCAATTGCTTTCCATCATCAGACATTTGATAACAACAACATATTGTGTTCAGACACTATTATACAAACTAGCAGTAGCTCATGTTTATTAAACTGCTCTTAAAACAATTATTGATCCAACAGCACAAATATGATCGAATTAAAGGTCAACTGAAATGAAACAGCTTTTCACAAGAGCATCAGTTAAGCTATCTGAATTGAAATTACACTACGATCACCAGAATATACACAAGTTCCAATCTTTGGGAATATAACTGTACATCTGACAATTCTATTTACGTTTCAGTTTTGAAAGAAAAACTCCTCTAAAAACTTTGGCAATGGTACCACAAGACAGATTGCAAACATCAGTCTCTTACACCAGTTTTATCCAGTACATCAATCTGCAATGAGTATAATCTTATATTTAGCAAATTATGTGTACTTTATCTGGCAGCCAGATGAACATCAGAAATTATTATTATTGATCGAAATTATCAGAAACGATTCGCTCTCTTTTTCAATGCTCGTTCAAGTTCCAAGTGTGGCTTGTTAGTTGCAAATACTCGTCCGATCGGTTTCCAACCCCTTCATACAGCATACAACATATCTCTAATAAACCTGAAACAACGCAGTATTAGAAAATGCGCTACAATATTTCACCAATGTATGCGCCCAGAGCAAGCTTAAGATAAATCAGCAGTTCCAAATAAACAAACTGTACATGTTTTAATATAATACTAGCAGCGGCTACCACTGAATAAATAGGGGACAAATGACGCCTTAACTTCGTTTACTTCGTGGTTCCCAATTATGATGTTTCGTCATTCTTCGGTTTCCTGTCAATACATATTCTGTACTTATTGTACTGTTCATTCAATTCCAATGGTTCTTTAATTCTGCCCACCAATACAGTGTGTATCAATTTTACTCAGATTAATGACAGACGCTGGATGCAGTTATGACCAGAGAACAGAAAGTAAAAGAATGTGTCTGCAATCCAAGTGTACATCAAAGCGCTCTTGAGGCACTAAATCTAGCAACTCCTTCAAGAACAGTTAAGAACTTGACAGAAAGAAACCATAACCTGAGGCCCAATGATGAACACAGAGTAACTGAAAGCAGTCTCCAACACTGTTACGGTACACAATTTATAAGCGAATTATTCGTTCACGAACTTAATTGTTCAGTACTCACGAGGCCAGTGAGACAGTGAACGGCGCTGTCCGTCTAGAGACAAGTAAACAATTTGTCTTCCCTGACAGTGCACACATCGAGAAGCGCACTTGCTGCTTTTTCGCCCTGGCTCATAAAAAGGCTAACTTCAGTCGGAGATGTCCCCTCAGCATCGACAGAGAGTATAGCCAACACAACTATAGTTCAGAGCCCTCTGCAGCAATGAAGCACCGGTCCGATACGTATCAAACTTTGTCGATACGTTCATCACATTACGGATATTAGATTGTAGGATATTCGTTCCGTTCGGATCCGATTTTTTTTTCATCAACATCAATATGAGGTGTGACTCCCACGGATACGAATAAGCTCTTGTAATCAATATTTTCCTCGTATGTGGGGCCACGGGTCAGATGTAATTTCTGTTTCACTAAATCATTTTTATGTCCACCGTACGCTGCCAGAATCAAACACATACATGTCTGTGGAAATTTTTAAATGAAACGAGACACATTTCACCAAGATAACTGCATTTCATAATTACAACAGGCAGCACCTGGCCAGTATTAAAATATTTTAATAAAGTTCCTATGTATAAAATATTTCTGACAGTCTACAGTGGACAAAAAATGCTTTTAGGGTTTTAGAACTTTCGTATTCTTTGTAGCATGGAAGTAGCCTCCGATTGTCATCTTGAAGAATTTCTTTCCATGACTGAAACACATAGCTGTTCTGTCTCTCTACATCCAACATATAGACGTGAATTTGTTATTTAAGCAATCAGTTTGGGCGCTTGCGCCATCTACAAGCCCCTGTCTTTCTCGCACAGGACCCTGAAGATAACGCTAATGAAGAGGATCGAAACTGTTTAGTAATAAAAAAATGCAGGAAGAGTTACGCTGTTGGCATCCTTTTTCTACGAATTAATGATCAGCTCTAGTCTGGCATCCAGATTATTCCATAGCGTCCCAGACATGTCGTTCAGGCGACATGTCAAAGGACTGAGCTAGCCAGTCAAGCAACCGTATGTTGCTCAAGGAATTTGTGGAGCAGGCTGCAATGTGGGGTCCTGAATATTTCATGAACAGTACTACATGTCTTGATGTAGACGCATAATGTCAATAACGTTTGCTTTACTTAAAATATTTAAAGTATTTAACATTAAATTTAGGAGGCCTTACTTTCCAACAGGCCCTAGAATGTAATTCATGAAATATCAGTAAAAGCAGAAGAAAACATCTGTATCCACTTCCAGTGATCGTAGTCTTCAGGTCCAGAAAGAAAAGCAACTGCCAAATAACGTGTACTCTTTATATACAAATAAGTAGTTATATCCTTCATCCACAAGGTAGCGAGGCTCGAATCCATTCGCAAATCACAGAATTCTAGTTCTCGCGAGACGATAAATGAATTAATTTGCCGTGCATAAAAGAACCATGAGAAGTAAAATTTGGAAAGTACAGGGTGACACGGAGTAGCGGGAACGTTAGAAATGAGCAGTGGCAGCCATGGGCAGGTGGCAGCACTGACTGTTCGTGGCAGTTAGCGAGTAAACAGTCCGACATTACACTAATCATTGATCAGTGGAACGGACAACAGCGTGCGTTAGCCATAAAAGTGTTTTATAAAAACAATGACAGTTTGGTAGCTGCGTAGAGGGAGTTTCGACGTTTTTATAGTTTAGGACGTCCTGGTGCCGTTTCTTCGAAACACGTGATAAAACGTTGGATTAATAACTTTGAAGAGTCTTGATCTGCCCTCAAGAAGAAACCAACAGGACGACCAACAAGTGTGCGTTCTCTAGCGAACATTGATGTTTTATGCGAGCCTCCCTCACAGAGCCAACGGCATTCAATTCGTAACCAAGCAGCAGTGATTGGAATGCCCCGGGTGTTCGCAGAATTCTCCATCTTAATTTAAAATTTCATCCGTACAAACTAATGATGGTGCAACAAGAAGGAGAACGATTACTGGTTACAATCAGGATTCTGTCAACAAATCATCACAAAAATAAACAATAATGAATTTCTTAACAAGTTGTGGATGTCAGATGAGGTGCATTTTCATATCTCAGGTTATGTGAATAAACAGAACTTCCATTACCGGGCAAACACAAATTCTAATGACGTTCATGAGCGCCCTTTACATGCTTGCAAAGTAACACTGTGGTGCGGTGTTTCATCATATCAGAATATCAAACCGTACTTTTTCGCAAGTGAACAGGGAAACACAGTAACTGTCAATGCCGATCGTTAGGTGGAGCTGTTATGAACTTTTCGTTACACCTGCATTGTACAACTTTCGAAACGTTCAAGAAGCCTGGTGTCAACAGGACGGAAGAAAATCACACACTGCACGGCAATCAATGACGTGTCTGCGACAATTGTTTGGCAACCGTGTGATCTCACGATTCGGTAACATTCCATAGCCCCCTAGATCGCCAGATTTATCCTTTTGTGATTTTCTCCTGTAGGGCTACCTCAACAGCAAAGTCTACACGATTCGACCAGAAACCCAGGATGAGTTAAAATAGATAATTCGGGATGCAATTCACAGTATACCAAATGAGATGTTACAGTGGTCAATGAGGAATCTCAACAGCAGATTTCACGAATGTATTCGTACAGGAGGACGCCATCTAAAGGACGTAATTTTTTAAAAAATGAGAAATGCCAATAATGTTTCGTAAATGTTAAAGTTGTAAGGTTTCAATTACTATGAATGCAATTTCTTTCCTTCATCACTTCTAGTTTATTGGATTGAGGAAATGATCCCGTTTCTCTGTGTTACCCTGTACATTAGCAGTCCGTTCTCCACGGCCAAAAAAACTCTTCAATCTCACCAATTAAAGCAACATGTGACTCCATTTAGATCTGTGTCCACCCAGTTGAAGAATTCTACCATAACCGTTAGAGTCAAAGTCGGAGATTTCAAGGTTGCTCCCGCCAGTTCATGACCGATCAACGCTCAAAACAACTCCAGGGATAACTAGCTGTGAGTTGGAGCATGCAAAGTCATAAGTTTGAACGTGGTAGGGAAACTAGGAAATCTAAACAGGAAAAGGAAAATGTTCAGTGTAGATAAAGTGAGTACCAGTGATAAGAAATTCTGTTCAGAGAAATATAGGGCATTATTAACAGAAGCCGAAAATTGTCCAACAGACGTAAGATTCGGTACGAATCAGAAAGTGGAGGAACGTGTTACTGCACGCACCTCAGTGATTGTATTGTTCACATCGGAATCGACAGCAAACTAACGCTAACAATATATGCCGACTGCACTAGCAGAAGACGAAGAGATAAAGCATAAGAGGATACTGAACGCGTAACTCAGTATAAACCAGAAGATGATAATGTAGGGAGACTTGAACGTGCGGTATTACGGAAAGGACAGAAGACAGAGATGTGAGAGAACATGGGCTTGGTAATCGTAACGAGTGATGAGACGAAGAGATTGGCGCAGGAGTGGAGTTTGTAGCGGGCCACGGCAAACCAGTCACAAGACTGATGATTTGTAACGCTTGTCAGGAGCAGATATGTAGCCTAATCACAGGTTGCTAATGATGGAGGCCAGGCATTTACCTAAGAATCATTATGAAAATAAGTGGGATACTGCTATGCTAAAGAATGATGTGTTTTTGTCATTGAAGCTGCAGGTACTGCGAGAATAAGTGCGGCATAGCCAGTACAGCTGAGGAGGAATGGATATCTCTATAAAAGGCAATCACACAAGTTACTCAGACGTATCTGATGACGTGATTGAGGAAGAAATAAAGGATCCAGTATTCTGTCGGGAATTTAACTGAACTTTAGAGGACTTCAGATCAAATAAGGCAGAAGGCATACATCATAATCCTTCGGAATTTCTGAAACCATTAGAGGAAGTGACAACCACAGTACTATTCCAGTTGATGTGTACTGTCTATGAGTTGTCAGACATATCTAAGAATTTTCAGGAAAATATCATTAACACAATCCCGATAGTAGCAAGGGCAGGTAACAGCGGAGACTATTGCTTAAGTAGCTGAATGGCTCTAGGATCCAAGAGTAATGTACACAGGAATGGAAAATAAAATTGGGGATCTGTTAGGTGGGTTTCACTTTCTAAAAGTAAGATCGCTAGAGAGGCAATTCTGACGCTGCGTTTTGAAATGCAAGAGAGAGAATTATGAGAAATCAAGCCACGTTCATAGGATTTATCGACCTGGAAAATGCACTATGTGGACCGGTGCAGAACGTTCCTAATTCCGAGGATATTAGGAAGAAGATATAAGGAAAGCCTGATAATTTACTACATGTACAAGAATCAAGGGAAAACAGTAAGAATGGAAGACCAGAAACGAAATGCTCTGATTAAAAAGGGTGTAAGACAATTATGTTTTCTACTCAGCATAAGTACAACACAGTTTTGATAACTTGCACCGGCGGTAACATAGAGAGCGGCGGAACGAAACCAACAGTTCCATTGGTAAATGACAGAGGACATCTCTAAGTAAACTAATATCTAAAATAAATACAGTGCGTAGAAATGTCGCATTAATCGTGTATAACCATCCAGGTAGCAATCCGAATAACAAACGTATATTTAGATGGAAAAACTCGTTAGAGTACAGCGCCACCACCATAGCTGGTGGGCCTCGTCCAGGTGAGAGCCGAAGGTGTCTCCTGGGGCCACAGCATCTCTGACGTGTCACCCCTGTCGATACTCGGGCTAGGCGTGGAATCCGAATCAACGTCGGATATTAGACCCGTCACGCCTTTAATCGGCACGTAGGGCTAAAAATGGTACGGCTTGAGCCGACTTCGCCAAAGGTTCCCTCGGTGGTTCCCATCGTGACGGGCTATGTTGTGAGGAGTCGCCGCCTGTGAGACTCCCAACTGACCGGCGAATCTCAGCGCGCGGTTAGGGCCATTCCCAATTGAATGGGCGTCGGATGTGGCGGAAATGGGACCAACGGGTCGGTTTTCACGAGCACAACAGGCCGATAACGCTCAACCTCTGTCGATGGCCGTGTGAGGTTGTCACTGGTGGCGGGAATGGGGGGTGAAGAGGCATGGGGGGAGGAAGCGGTTCCACCTCCATGGGCTCCCGCCTCTGGTCGTTGTCGATTTCCTATCGACGCCTTACACGAGGGCGTAGTGGTAAGAAGCAATGCGTAGGGCTGGCACTCCCCCATATAGCACGCCAAGTCATAAATGATGACGAAAGGGAGGCAGTGCCTCTCACTATGGGTAGTACTGACTCCAGTGCCAGAGCAGCTACTCCTGGCCAGCCTCAAACTCAAATATCTGCGTCCCTCTATTGCCAAAGGCGATGCCTTGGGTCTACACAGTGTTTGACGAAGGGTACTAGCCAAGACGTGTAATCCCACGCGGTTCAAATGGTTCATTTTGTATCGCGCCTGGGAGGCGGCCGTGGATAGGAACGGGAAAAGGTAATACAAGTCGGTACTGCAAGAACGTGGTTTACTGGTGCAAAAACAAGGTGATAAACGATTACATAACTTTGTACGTAGGTGCGATGCTGAAGCGAAGTGTCCTGGCTGGCTTCACCTGATGAAATGGGCTGAAGCAGTCGCGGAGCTCGTAGACCTCGACAGCACCGGCTAGAGGGCGCTGTCATTTGTGTCTCTCGTAGCGCCAACTTGAGAAACTATTCCGTGGCGTCGTTGCTATCGATACCACAGTTCAAATGGCTCTGAGCACTATGGGACTTAACTTGTGAGGTCATCAGTCCCCTAGAACTTAGAACTACTTAAACCTAAGTAACCTAAGGACATCACACACATCCATGCACGAGGCAGGATTCGAACCTGTGAACGTAGAATCCCACACGGTAATACTTGTGTGTGCATAGGCGGTGGGTCCCCAGTGTCAGTTACAGCAGATCGAATAGGATGTAGGACCTGCACTCGTATAAAAAATCAGCATTTGCTAATCTGCGACTTGAATATCCTGGCCATGTGTTCGGTTTCTGGATTGGATATGGAATGGCAGTGGTTATATCCTCACGCCATTGCACAGGCACAAATCCTGAAATGCAGATGCCACGAACTGATGGTCGTTGTTGTAAATCAGGATGGGATGCACTCGTCCATCGTAAACATGATGGACGGGGCACAGACAGGAGCCCTCTGGATCCTACTCTGCATAGGTAGAACGCAGATTTTTGATAACTCTCACTGATAGTAACGCAGAGACCAGCGGAACGAAGCAAGCAATTCCAGAGGTAAGTGACGGCGAAGATCACGAAGTGAACGAATAGCCAGAACAAATCTTGAGCGTAGCAAATTCGTCTTAAGCATCCAGGGTGAAATCCAAATCACAAACATAAATCATGCAGTCAAAGCTCTACTATTCAATGGCACGTAACTACAGGAGTCAGTGAGTATCGAGGGAATGGTCTGCCATAACCGGGAAGTGGTATTTAGCGGTTAACACTCGTCAGAGATAGGATAACTCACGTACATGTCGCGGCAGCTGCGCCTCGCACAGGCGCAAGCCTCTATTGTCACTTGGGCCAGTGTATCTCCGACGTGTTCGCCGTATCGATTCTCATATTTGGCGGGAAATCCGAATCAAAGTCGGATATCAAAACTGGAATGTAGCCTCTTGTCCCCACTGCTTAATCTACACATCGGAGAAGTGAAAGAATGGTGTAATAAGAATGGAAATAAAAGAAAAAAATAAATAAAAAGTAAATAACACATCGAAATCTTACCACTGCCATCCATCCACTTCTTTCGGAGTGAAAGAATGTCAGTGATAAAATTCGCCGATGACGTCGCCATCTTCAAAGTAAATGAAGCAGAAGTAAAGGACCAGTGGAACTGAATGAACAGCCCAATAAGATCGACAGTAAACCAAAGAATGACGAAACATCATAGTTGGAAACCACGAAGTTAAGACGTCCTGCTATCTCGGAAGCAAAATAGCGTCTGATGGAAGAAAAAACAAGGAGGTTATAGAAATCAGATTAGCACAGTGTTGTGGGTGGGTGCCAGGAGGTGCCATACTAAAACTCTGTGAGAACTTGAATATCGCACAAAACTAACTTTCCCTATCCTAAACGGTGGTGCCCTTAAAATAGAAAAACAGGACATTCTTGACTAAGAGTCGTCTGCTGTTATAAAACATCTGTCTTAATCTGAGAAAGAAATTTCGAGGATATTCGTTTGGAGCACAGTACTGTGTGGAAGTGAAATATGGACCTTAGGGTAACAGAAAAAGAAGTCGATCAAAGCGTTTGAGATGTAGTCACGCAGAATAATATTGAAAATTAGGTGGGCTGCTCAAATATGGAGTGGACAGAATCGGCAAAGAATGAATAGATGAAGAACACTGACAAAGAAGAATATTTTTCTAGTGCTAGTCTGAGCTGTGGAGGGGAAAAACTGCTGAGGAAGACTAAAATGGGAACACATCTCACGAATAACTATGGACGTATTGTGCAAGTGATAGTGTGAAATGTAGAGGTTGGCGCAAGACAGGACCGCATCAAACGACCAAAAAAAATTGTCACTATCCTTTCACTTCAAATGATCTTTCAGGTCCTTCGTCTTCTCTGTCAAAACTACAATGTCATTTATTTCTTCTCAATAAAATTTAATTTCCTATTCAAATTTCTTGTTTGTTTCTTTTAATGCTTGCTCAGTTTAGAGACTGAATAGCGTCGAGGTAGGTGTCACATGATCGTGTTTCCAATACTGTTCTGTGACTGACGTAAGACTCAAAATAAAGATTCAGGTCAGTTCAGAAGAAGCTGATCTCCGCCAGAAAATGAAATATGAATCATTACCACTGACCACCAATACTTAACTGCTTAGACTACGATTTCCTAAGTTGAATCGCATGTACCACTGTGAAAGCCATCTGCACTTGGCTACGGATGAGTATGTGCCGCAGACTAATAAAGCCAGCAAGGAAAGTGCCGCCCGCACACGTGTGACAGATGACATCATAGAGTCGGGCCGGACAATGCTTTGAAGGAAAGCTGCCTTCGGGCCAGGAGACCAAAATCATAGAACAGGTTATATCTCAGGAACGTGTGGCGGCAGCGGAGACTCTTTCTAGTGAGCTGCGTTAGTTCGGGAAATGCGTGCTATTTTTGGCAGAGATCCAGACGAAATGTTTTGTGGAGAGATACGACCCCCTGAAAAATAGCACTTTCACGCGGCTTTTTGGAACGTAGTGAACCGTGCACTGTCGTGAATCGACCGATATTCAGTTAAAGATTCAATTAGAGTACCCCACCACAGACACACACACACAACGACAACTCACAAAGTGACAATTAATATCTTTGCCCATTTTACTGCATCAATATCGTACAGGAGGTACACGCTGAAAATTCCGTTTCATGCAATGAAAGATAGCTGGTTTAAATAAGGCAAGAGAGGCACGGAAAACACTCGTGTATTGTTCGACCACAGCATTAATGGATTTCTGCTGGACTCGTGGACTTAAATTCAGAGATCTAGGCGTAACGTCGCGAAAGGAAATTAAGCAGAATCAGCACACAAAGTTAAATTGTAGGGAAAGAGAATGACCAGTCACAGTGTATCAAATAAGTTCTCGGAAAGTATAGGACAGTTACAAAGGAGACCACATACACAATACTGTTCAGTAGTATGGTGTAAGACATCTTACTGCTTTGATCGATAACCATGATTGTGTTACGGGAAAGCAGTGTTATGGACATCCTTTGAAGGAAGAACACGATCTCTCTTTTGTTGAGGAATTTTAGAGAATCAGCATTGCGACAGACTGCGGAATAATTCTGTTGCCTGCGCTATCTTATATGAATATCGCAAGAAGAATGAGGCTCCCATAAAGGTACAGAGGTAAACAGCTGAACTCGCTCCAAGTATAGCAATAAAGAGAATGCCTGGCAGAGACTCGAAGAATCTTCCAAAGCGGTCAGCGCAGTGGCTTGCGAAGTATGTATATTGAAGCAGATGCAAACCGTTTCGGATAAATTATGCTTGGAAGCACCAAGTTATATATTCGCTGGGCCAGATTTTGATGCCCTTTTAATTTTTCCGGTATCGGAACGAAAACAATACAAGTATGCCTTTATGTACAATCAGCAGCTTGCCACAAAACTGTCAACGTTGCGTTGACCTCATGCTGATAGCAATCAGAAATACCCATCACGTAATGCAACGCTGTTGTCATCTGATGGCATTTCAGAATATTCCATTCACATCTCAAAATACGACTTTTGTTATGTGAAAAAACATTGTACTTTTATTCACTGTTCGTGTATCGAATTCTGCAGTTCAGCGTGTTGTTGAAAAAACAAACAAAAAGCGAAACATGTGGCTTCAGATTTGTGAAGTTTTCCCTTTAGGTTCCAAGAGCACTCCACCCAATACGTGTCGCAAAACCTCACAGTAACACTGCAGCATCACAAAAGGGTCATGTGGTTGTGCTCGTACTTCACTCGTACCTTTGTTGTAGCTCCAATACGCAGTGCGTGAAGGGCATTCATGTTTCAACTTGAGCTGAAAGACACAGAAGTGAAAGCGAGTGCTGTTTTTATTCTTGCGGTTTTATAACGTATTATGCCATTCAACTTTCACTGAAATTCTAAAGTTTTTCCACTAACTGTTTAGTGTGTGGCATTTTCGTCATATTCTTCTTCCTAAAGTGCTCACTTTAGTTTTTGTTTTAACTTTGAAAGTCTTGTCATCTGCCCAGGGATCAAAGCCGTTATTAACTACAATAGTTTTTGTTATATTCCTCTCCTTTCTGAGCTTGAAAGGTGACAGAGGTACAGAAATTGCACGATGAATGGCTGAATTGAAAAATGCTTTTTTTATGGGAATGAAGATGCACTGAACTAGGGGACACATTGTGATCTGTATAAGTTGGCTTATCGAATGATACCGAAACAAAGTCTGGTATTGTCAATAGCAATACAGAGGTCTAAGTAACTGAGCTGATGATCGTTATTTTCTAATTCACAAGTGAAGCTGATTTTTTCATGAAAAACGTCGATGCTGAATTCCTTCCCGGAAACCCCACTGTTTATGATCCAAATGTCTCTACGTAATGGCCTCGTGATGGCTGGGTGTTGTGTGCTGTCCTTAGGTTAGTTAGGTTTAAGTAGTTCTAAGTTCTAGGGGACTTATGACCACGGCAGTTGAGTCCCATAGTGCTCAGAGCCATTTTCTCTACGTAATGAGCGTATGACAAAATACCCACATCAGCAGCAAAAAAATTATTGAAGAACTTTTCTTTTAGTGAACTGATGAAAATATCAACCAAGATGCCTGCCATTGATTTACCCATTACCAGGCCGTCATGCTAATGGTATAGTCTGCCACTGAAAACAAAAGACGTCAATGGTTCTTTTAACAGTTACGTTAGTATAAAGGTTCGTAATATCTAATGAAAACAACTTAGTATGTTGATCAAGCTGCAGATCTTTGATTTTACTGACTAGATTTTGATTATTAACAACAGAATATTTATTTCGAAAAACAAAGTTTTTTTTTTTATTTTATCGTGAAAAAACCGCGCTAACTCATATGCACTGTATATACTGTTCACGATAGGACGTATCGGGTGGTGACTTTTATGTATTTTAAATTGGGAACGCAATTTAGAGACCTTTGGTTTCATATCAGTAAGCTGTCTTTATGAAATGGTTTAAGCAAATGCGTAGCGCTGTTAATGGCAAGCCTAATTTCTTTTTGTATCTTGGGGACCGGATCCTCATCTAGCTCTGAAAAATTATTCTCTTCTAAAACTTGTAATGCTTTATAAACATATTCGTTCTGAGTAGCAGCGATTACAGCATTCGCTCAGTCAGACTTCGTTAAGGGGGGCGTTGTTTTCGTTTAGCTTGACATTAATATTTTTAATCAATTTTCTGTCACAATCATACTGACAGGAGTTTTTAACTGCATGTTTCCCAAAAATGCTACATACCCTTGTTTGTCGAGGAGCGCCCATTTTGACGCTATCAAGGCCTACTTTAAGATCTACAATCGTACTTTCTACAACATGTTTGTATTTAAGCCCTTTTCCCAACAATGCAGTTCCTTCTGGCAAAAAATCTATTTCAGTCTTATTCAGAATTCTGTTGAAAAATTTATGTCCAGACCTTTCAAAACTACTAACATTGGGCAATTTTACAGGTAAAATGCTTTTAAGATTAGCTAGTTTCTTCTCATGTCGTTCTGCGATACAGTTCTTATAGTTACCCATCTCGTCATTAATAAAACCCCAAAATGCATCACTTTGGAAATTATAATGCAAGCGAAAAGTTTAAGTGAGTTCAAGGTACAAAACATAGGACTCTTCATTTAATCTGTCCTTTTTCTTGTATAAGGCACTAATTTTGTCGGAAATAATTTTTGAACAAGGCAGTGAAAAGGTTTTGGGTCCTCCATGCACTGTCTCATGTTAAAACAGGATTTAACATATTTGGCAAAAGTCCATTTTTTTTGTAATGCTTATTAAAATTAATAGCCATACCTGTATTTAACAATTTTCTTCTTATGTCTTTGTATTTTGACACAGCCTTAGACACCTGGGCTGGTAGAAATCTTATAGTTTTAATCATGGCTGTTACTCAGCATCCTTATACAATTTTCTAACATAAGAATTACACAGCCACCTGCTTGCTGATAATTGTTTGGTGCAAGTTTAATCCTATAAAGTAATACAAGAAAATTAAATACCACAAAAAACACATCAACCAAGATGACAGTTGTCATGACGTACAGAGATTACTTTTTTAAAATTACTTTGCGGGACAGCAATGGTCAGAATTTGGAGCAGCTTTGCTCAAATCAAAAACAAAATACGTTTCAGCCTTGTCACGTATCCCTAGCTAGGAACAATATCTGACTGCTCGGCCCAGTGGCTTACATTGCTGCCACGAAAGCAATACAATTAGTGCCGCCTACAGGGCCCGGACAGTGACACTTGCCCATTTGAAACATTATAAGAGAAATAATTGAAACACGACAGTTAATTACAAAACCTAATTACAAGGGAAGAGACCTCAATGTAGTTTTGAAATTACACACTAGCCAAGCAGATGAAGTGCCATCTATTAGACTTTACAGATATCACTGCACAATTCCTATGTTTGGAAATTGTTTAAGGTTGCTGATAAACAACAATGCTTAAACACAAAAAAATGCTATCCTTATTTACCTGAAGGTTGTGGGACGTCAGTCTACCGCAATCAGAATGAATTTAGCGATTATATCAATTTAGAAACAGAATTTTATTTGTGTTTCTCTTTGTTTGGAAGAAGAAGAAGAAGAAGAAGAAGAAGTCAACGAAAATTCCACACACTAAATAGTTGAAATGAAAATTTGTCTCTGACAGTAGCTGTACCTATGTCAGCAATAAATGTTGGATGTCTGGAATGTTTTATTTTAATTACTCTACACTACCACTCCTTAAATATTTGCTGTTTCTCCTAAGAGAGACTCTTTCCTAAGCTTGTTGGGTTAGCGTCTGGGGCCTATTTGTTTTGGTCTAATTCTCACTTCCTCGGTCGTTAAAATACATCATTTTTTACGGGTATACTTCAACGTGCCTGACAGAAGTACCTCCGGATTAATGTAATCCATTTTACATTTCACCACCAGTTTATTTAATCATCTTGCTTTAGGAAAGCCTCTTCAGGTTCTTTGTAGGAACGCTAATTGGAGTAGTTTTGATTTGCCATTCACTTGTCTCCTCCTCCCAATATCGTTCTACGTATTGGGTTTTCATTTCCGAACATTTGCGAATGTGCTTCG